>NW_005871166.1:3260971-3344612 GCF_000147115.1 Myotis lucifugus
AGAATCCTGATTTCTGGGCCTCATCACCCGGAAATTCTGTTTCTTTGTTTACTGATGTTGTGCCCCCCCCCCCATAACAAAGAAACAGAATTTCCGGAGGATGAGGCCCAGAAATCAGGATTCTAAAAAGATTCCCAGGTGATTCTAATGTGCAGCCAAGATTGAGAACCACTGCTCTGGATGAAGCCGGAGCTGCGAGGGCCAAGACAGCCATTGCAGCTGTGAGGGCTGAGCCCCTTTCACGAATTTCGTGCATCTGGACTTTACTAAAGTCATAATTGATTATACAGTGGGGCCTTGACTTACGAGTTTAATTAGTTCCGAGACCGAGCTCGTTAAGGAGCTCGTTAACTCAAATTACTCTGTCAACTCAATGCAAAAAATCGGTGGAGAGACAGCTGGTATCTCAAAAAACTCATTAGTCGGGACACTCAAAAGTCAAGGCCCCACTGTATTATCATAGTTACAATGCTGTGAAAGCATAGTTGTGTTAGGGATTATCTCTACCTAGAGATAGCAGAGAAGACTACATAGAAGAGAGGCCATTTAATCTGGGACTGGAAGCATGTCTTTTCAGGTAGAGGAGAGACTTTTAGGGAGCATTAAACTCATGGTCAAATATGTGAAAAAAGGCTGGCAGCCCAGAGTTGTGAAAGAACATGGCATAAGCAGAAATACAAAGTTCTTGTGTATGTCTGGAAAATAGTTTCTTTATAATAGGATGTAGGGGTCTAGGGAAGCCAGTTTGTGAAAGATGATTACAGGTTTAAGGGCGAGTGGAATAGTAGGTCTTTGAGTGAGGTCCTAGCAGAGGAAAGAGTGGACGGAGATCCCTCTGCATGTCACTTCTGCACTGTCAGCACCCCGGATCTTCAATAGTATTCTAAATGCAGACCATAAGGCACTCCCCCTCACTCACCCTGTGGAGCTGTAAAAGGGATACAGCTACACACACAGCATTTGCAGAAATAAAATAAGTGGTAGGGAAGTAATGAAAAAAGGCCAAGTGCTTTCTTTATTATATTTATAATATTATAATAGTTTCAGGAGAAGCGGAGTTTATTGACTTTAAATTTAAGTTGCCCTCGCATAAATATGACAGAGCACAGTATCTTGTTATTGAACACTCCCTGCTTCATGGTTCAATTACTGCTTAAGATCGCTTGTTTCTTAGCAATATATATTCCAGGATAACAGGATGGGAAAGTCACGGAGATGTGAAATAATATAGTGTGCCTTATATGATATTTATAATAAAATTTGAGACTAGAGAATGAATTGAAGAGAAATAATTACGCAAAAAAGGAAACAGTGCTTAAAGGTTTGGAAAATTCTCAGGCTATCGCATTACAAAAAATGATGAAACATGTTTTCCACATTAAAGGTGTGGCTAGACTACCATCCTATGAAGAGATGATCCAGGGCTTAGTCCGCTATCTCAGCCTAAGTCAGGCATAGAAATGGAATTATATCAGCATAGACGCTCAGTTTGGATTAAAGGGGACAGAGACTGGATGAAATAAAGGAAGGTTTTGGACTTTTAGCATCCTACAGGACAAGACAATACTCTGCACTATCCAACTGTGAACATGCCTTGTCCTTCCAGAAAATGGAAGAATGGTCCTGAGGGTAATTCAGAGATCAGCTCAGGGCTAGATGGGCAAAGCTACCAACCACAACCAGAGTAGGGCTTCCTCCAAGGCCTCTGCCCCAGCGGGTCCAGAAGGGGGAGCTGCTACCCAGGTGAACCTGGAAGCCAGAACATAAAGCCACAGATGATTCTCCTCAAGCCTTGAGATCCAATGCAGTTTGCCTCACTAGGTTTTGGCCATTCTTGGGACCCCTCAACCCTTTTTTCTTTTTGATGCCTCCCTTTTGGAATGTCAAATGCCTGTGCTATGTCTGTTCCACCACTGCATTTGGGAAGTGCATGTCTGCATTCATAGGATCACAGCTGGAGAGAAATCTTTCCTCAGGTTGAATCATATCTAGAATCATACCCACATTGGACTTAGATGATATTTAGATGAGACTAAACTTGGATTTCACAAATGGTTGTGTTATGATTTTGGGGGCTACTGGGATGGGATGAATGTATTTTTCAGACAGATGATATGAATTTTGGAGGACTGAGGGCAGCATATTATGTACTGAGCAACACCCCCCACCCCCAATCTGTAATTTGAAGCCCTAACCTTCAATACGACTATATTTACAGATAGATTTGTTAAGGACGTAATTGAAGCCATAAGGAAAGGGTCCTAATCCAGTAGGACTGCTGTTCTTTAAAAGAGCAGAAAGAGGCACCAAGAGTGTGTCCCCACAAAGGTAAGGCTCTGTGAGGACACATTGAGAAGATGGCTGGCCTGCAAACTCAGAAGGGATCTCTCATCACAATCAGATCTGTCAGAATCTTGATCTTGGACTTCTAGCCTCCAAAACTGTGAGAAAATAATTTTCTGTTGTTTAAGCCACCCAATCTGTGGTATTTTTTTTTTATGGCAGTCTCAGCAAACTAACAAAATGTGTTCAGATGTGACTGATCAGTTATGTGATTATAATAATTAGTAATAGTGGTATTTACCATATGTCAGGTAATGCAAGTCCCATATGTACATTATCTCATTAATGCCTTAAAAACCCTTGGTGGTAGTTATCATCATCACTCTTTTACAGATTAAGAAATTAGGTCAAAGGAAAATCACTGTATCTCCAAGTAGTGGAGAACTCATTATTATTCCCTTACTAGAGGCTCTGTTCATGAAATTCGTGCACTCTAGGGGGGGGGGGGGGTCCCTCAGCTCGGCCTGCGCCCTCTCGCAGTCTGGGAGCCCTCGGGGTATGTCCGACTGCCCCGTGGGGAGTGGGCCTAAGCCAGCAGTCCGACATCCTTAGCGCTGCCATGGAGGTGGGAGTGGCTCCCGCCACTGCCTCTGTGCTCCCCAGCCAGGAGCCCGGCTTCTAGCTGAGCGACGCTCCCCCTGTGAGAGCTCACTGACCACCAGGGGGCAGCTTCTGTGTTGAGCGTCTGCCCCCTGGTGGTCAGTGTGCGTCATAGTGACCAGTCGTTGCGCAGTTTGGTAAATTTGCATACTAGCCTTTTATTATATAGGATTGTTACATAGGATAGTAGTTTCCATGTACCATCTGCAAAGAGCTTAACTTCTCCGTGTTTCTGTTTCACTGTTCCATTAACTGACGATGATATGTGTGTTGCCCTCTTTAGAGGGTTATTTGCATGATTTAAGTAAAATGACTTAAGCACATCCATTGTATGAATATCTTTGTTAGCATCACTTATTTTGGTGACCTTCTATTCCCACTCAAATCACTGACTTTTCACAAGACTTTTTTCAAGACATCACAATACTATTGTCAAAGTATCTTCCTTTAGAATTTTCTTATGTAGGCTTTTGTTCTGACTACTGACTTGTCATTAGTAAAAGAATTGGAATGTAAGTCTGTCTTTAATAGAATTCTTCTTTTTAGATGACGGGAGAAGATTGGTTTTATTAATTTGATTTCATTAATTTACACCTGAAGGATATTAATTGAAATATTCTGAAAATGATTTTGTATTGAATAGTCAAAGGGACTGCACCATGAAATAAATTTATAGGTCTTAATATCAATCTTATTTGTTAATTCCATGCTGTTTTTCCTCCCTATCCAACTGTCTTTGTAGAATAAGATATTTATTTGTCTGATATGGTTCTATAAGTTTTAATTAGCTTCTAGAACAAAGCATTATTTTTGTTGTTTCCCTAACAAAGTCTAGCGGTCTCTCTTTTCCTATGTACAATAGCTTGTTGTTATTTGTTTTTTGGGTTTTTTTTGGGAGGGGGATGTTTGGTACTTAAGGAAATTTCAGTAGAAGGTTTTCAATTTCTGGCAAACATTTGAAGTATAAAGTGATCAGATGAGCTTAACAATAAGAAATAACTTTCAAAGATGTTAAAACATCAATGCAGATAAAAATTATAATTAACCCCTTTATGACCCAACATATATTCATTAGCCAACTTGGTTTAGATGCAGATTTTTACCAAATAAATGTGAATAGATTTCTCACCATGTGTATTTTGGCCCCTACCATTGTTATGCTATGAAAATATTAAGAATTTAGGTATTCCTATTTTTAGGCAAGTATGAAAAAAAGGATTTTGAATGTTTGTATACATCAAGGTTTATCATATTGTATTATTTAACCTTTATAGTGCTTCTTCATTATCATCTTTATCTAAATCTTTTTCTATATCTTAATTATGGGAGGGCCAGAACAAGGAATAAGGAAAAAAAATTAGGTCATATAACTGAATCAAGAGCCCCCTTTAACACAGAATGGGTTGACAGTTCCATGTTTGAGATTACTAATAAGGATTTTCTTTTAGGGGGGGATATTGTATGCTGTTACCCCATTTGAATGTCCTCATAATTGTAAAGCTACTGGGATATTTGAATAATTAAAGTCCTTAATCATGTATAATGTGTCAATTCCTTCCTTAATGTCAGTTGCTGAAAATGTCTTCCAGGAATTTATAGGTCACATCATATATATTCTTTTGTATTATTTTGTATTTAATCTTGAAAAACAGTAATTTTAAAACAAAAACTAAAGACAAATATTGATGAGTGTTTAGATGAGTCTTGGGTTTTTGACACAGTTTCTCTTAAAGAAAGATAACTGTAAAGTGATGGTATAATCCTTTAGCAAAATAAAAACCATTATCAAACTTTAGATCTCAGAAAACAGGGAACATTCTACTTTAAATGGACAGCATTTTTATCATGATGGATTCATTCAGTAGACAATAGCTCCATTACCAAAGCAATCTGAATTAATCTGAAATTGAATCACTCCTTGCACAAACATTGGGGAAATTGAAGCAATTTTAGATTAAGACATATAAATATCATGCTGTAAACTTTAAATTGAATTTAAAATAAATTGAACTCTTTATTGTCTTTTATTGTTTTAGCTTTTTCTGCCTTTGTTGCAAAGAGCAAAGTTATAGGAGATTTAAAAAAAATAGAACTGTACACTGGAATACCAAATATAATATCTGGAAAAAGATAATCTGAATTTTATATCAATTGAAATTATTTTCCCTCTCCCTTCCTCTCTGTAAAAAATCAATAAAATATATTTAAAAAAAAAATAGAACTGTACACTGGAATACCAAATATAATATCTGGAAAAAAGATAATCTGAATTTTATAGCAATTGAAATTATTTTTGTCTCCTTTAAAACAGAAAATATCATGTGTGTTTTCCATACTCAGCATGAAGTTATTTACAGCTTGTGACAGAATGGAAAAGACATAAGCCAAAGACATCAAAGTTTAGTCAACCTGTCAGTCAAAATCAATTAAAGAAAATGCACAAAAGTAGGCATTTGTCTGATGGACCCTCCTAGCTCACATTATTAGTCATTTAAAGGCTCTTTCTAGGAGACTCATTAGCTTGTCTATTTGCAAATGACTTCCACTATCTGGGCAAACTGCCTTAGGTTCTATTTTGCTGATAGTGTTCTCTTGAAAGACAGCCATGTTGATCAGCAAAGGCAATGTACTAGTAATAGGAGTTGACAATCATGTGCTGGCCAAAAATTATACAGAAAGAAATAAGAGTTGTAATTTTCAAATAGCTAAATGTATTTTTCTCCCCAAATCTTCACAGTGGCCAGAAAAAACCTGTTACACTTCTGTCAGTCCTCTCCTGTTCTGCCCCAAATATCTCTACATCCTCATAAAATCTTTATTCTTGCCTGGTGGACTTACTGTATAAGCCCATCAATTTCTATAGCATATACATTCTGTCTTCTTCTGCTATTATTATTTCACTCATGCCTGAAGGCAGAACAAATAAATTCATTAACAACAAGAAATATGTTTAGAAACAGCTACTGATAAGTTAGTAAAGAGTTCTTATATCACTGGTGGCTGCGGAGACTAGAGATTCAGGTTTAAAGAGAGTTTGTGAAATCTTGCAACAGGTGTTTGGGCTTAAACAGAGGATTTCAGGGAACCCAATGAAGCAAGGGAGTGCCTGATGAGATTCTACCTTAGGAAGATCCTTCTGGCAGTAGTATGGCTAATATTTTGGAAAGATGTAACTAAAGGCAAACAGACTGTGTAGCAGAATATTCTAATACATATGAGAGAAGTAATTAGCGTCCAAACTAAAGCAGTAACAATGAAAATAGGGAATACATAATAGAGTTGAGAAACATTGGGGTGGTTCCGTTCATTGAGCTTTGTAACAAGATGTTAGGCAAGAGGGAGAAGTAGGAGGCTAGAATGAGTCCCTGATTCCACACATAGGTTAGGATGATACAGGTGGAAATGTTACTGGCAACAGAAACACCAGAAAAGGTGTTATGGGCCAGCCCCTTGAGGCGGAGGAAGAGGGCTGTTCCCTCCTTGGTGCTTGTCAGCCTCATAGGAAAGACTTTAAACCAATGATGTAATAAAGGAAATTTATTAATGAAGTAAAGCAAGTAAATCTGTCAAAGAAGCAAGGTAAGCAAATCTATCAAAATACGTCTGGCTTATGAAGCACAGATACACTTCTCAGCTAATCTGAGAAGCGTTGCCCAGTAGAGGTTTAGCCTTTTATACGTTTCAGTCTATAGGTTTTTTAATTTCTCTGCTGGAGACTAGATTTCAAGGTCTCCCTTCTACTTTTTTATGGCTTTCCCAGAATTTATGAGAAGCATCTGACAATTTTATCTTGACAAGCCCTGAGACTGTGGCTTTTCTGTTTAAGGAGTGAGATAAAAACTCCCTCTTCTCTCCCCCTTTCCCAAAAAGGCTGACTTCTTTGTTTAGTAGGTGAGATGACTCCCCTTCCCTCCTGTGTTCCTTGGTTGGGGAGGAGAGGCATTCCTTGGCTGGGAAAGATCAAACTGGCTGCAAGCTGCCCAAACTGTTTGGCCTTGTTTAATTTCCTTGTCTCAGTTTCCTGTTCCTTCTGCCCTGGAATTTGTCTAGCTTCTTACTATCCTGTTATAGAAACACAAGCTTAGTTAGAGAGAGGTTACATTTGAGGGACTTGCTAGACAACTAGAGGAAATATTCTAGAACTCAAGAAGTTCTGAATACAGGTCATTGGATTTCTCTGAGTATTAAATGATGTCTGTCACATGCTTAGGACAGCGACTTAAAGAGGATAGGTGCTCAAAAAATGGCAGCTGTGGTTCCTGGTGCTGGAATGGAGAGCATGTGTATTTGGGTAAATCTAAGGTCCAAGTTTGTCTCCAGGACTGAATTGGATGCACAAGGGGAGAGAGAGAGAGAAAGAATTGAGGCTATAGCAAAGGATGTTTAAAAAGATGGCCCTGAGAATTATGTACATCAGAAAATAAAGGGGGAAAAGGCTGCCAAGTTGCAGGATAAAGGAGTGGATGTTCATAAATATATCTTGACTATGATACATTCTTGCTTCATAGAAATTAGATTAGTCATATTTCCAGGTCCTCTTTCCACCTTTTATTTCTTAGGCATTTGATTTATATGTGCCTCCTTTTGTCAGTATTGTCTCAACATAAACACATTTTGCATTTGAAATCATGACTAATACCATACCTGCCAGCTAATCAGTTATATTTCAGCCTAGGTTTCCTCGATCTGACCAAATAATTAGAAAAGCTGTTTTACACTGTGCCATGCCTCTGACAAGATTCTTCATTTTTCTTCACTGCTCCATGTGCACTGTGTGGCCACTAACAATACATGGGGCTATTGAGCACCTGGGCTGTGTAGCCCTGGATCACCACAGTGTACCTTGTTGGGGCCAAAAAATTAGTTTCCTCCCACAGTTCTAAATTCTCTAGCTGGACTCAAAGATCAGATTATAAGAAAATGAGACCCCAGGACCCATTGGGCAGTTGAGGCTTATGTGCCATTTTAGATTAAGGAGAGGGAGGGTAGGGGCCTAGGATTTCAAAGGGGAACTCGACAGTTTACAGGTGGATGAGGAAGAACAAACACGTGGTAAACAAATTCTTGCTGGACCCCAGAAACAATGGGACACAGAGGGACGTCTAACAAACACATATTACTAGACTTCTCCCTGCCTGCTACATTTATTCATATACTAGAGACCTGGTCCACAAAAATTTGTGCACTTGGGAGGGTCCCTCAGCCCGGCCTGTGCCCTCTCGCAGTCTGGGACCCTTGGGGGATGACCACCTGCTGGCTTAGGCCCGCTCCCCAGGGGATTGGGCCTAAACTGGCAGTCAGACATCCCTCTGGCAGCCCGGGAGCCCTCGGGAGATGTCCACTTGCCAGCAGGGAGCAGGCCTAGCTGCAGTTGGACATCCTTAGCACTGCTGAGGAGGCAGGAGAGGCTCTCTCCACCACCGCTGTACTGGCAGCCGTCAGCCTGGCTTGTGGCTGAGCAGAGCTCCCCCTGTGGGATTATACTGACCACCAGAGGGCAGCTCCTGCATTGGGCATCTGCCCCCTGTAGTCAGTGTGTGTCATAGTGACCAGTGATTCCCAGTCGCTCTGCTGTTAGGTGTCAATTTGCATATTACCCTTTTATTATATAGGATAGAGGCCTGGTGCATGGGAGGGGGCCGGCTGGTTTTCCCTGAAGGGTGTCCCGGATCAGGGTGGGGGTCCGCTGGGGTGACTGGCCAGCCTGGGTGAGGGGCTGATGGCTGTTTTCAGGCTGCCAAGCCCCCCAGCAAGGACCCTTACCCAATGAGGGTGAGGCCAGCCTGGGTGAGGGGCTGATGGCTGTTTGCAGGTTGGCAACAGCCCCTTCATGGTGGGGGTCCCCCATGGGGTACCTGGCCAGCCTGGGTGAGGGGCTGATGGCTGTTTGCAGGCTGGCCACAGCCCCTTCAGAGTGGGGGTTCCCGCTGGGGTGCCTGGCCAGCCTGGGTGAGGGGCTTATGGCTGTTAGCAGGCTGGCCAACCCCCCCAGCAGGGACCCTCACCCCATGAGGGTGTGGCTATCCTGGGTGAGGGGCTGATGGCTGTTTGCAGACTGGCCACAGCCTCTTCATGGTGGGGATCCCCGCTGGGGTGCCTGGCCAGCCTGGATGAGGGGCTGATGGCTGTTTGCAGGCTGGCCATGGCCCCCAGCCACCCAAGCTCCCAGTGGAGGCTGGCTTGAAGCAGGTATCTGGGATTTATTTATCTTCTATAATTGAAACTTTGTTGCCTTTTGCGGAGGCCACGGCCAGCCAGGGCAGGAGGGAAGCTTGGCTTCCTCCATCGCTGAGGCAACCAAGCCTCCTGCTTGCTCCAGCTGCGTGCTGCCATCTTGGTTGGGTTAATTTGCATATAGTCGCTCTGATTGGCTGGTGGGTGTGGCTTAGGCACGGTCAATTAGCATCTTTGTCTTTTATTAGTGTAGATCCTAAGGTTCCCATTCCGAAGCAGGTTTTTCTATCTGAATTCCTTTAGTCAGAAAAGGGGGGGAGTCAAAAAAATTACAACTTTTCTTGAGTTTGTTGGGCTTTGATTGCTTTCCGGTGGAAATAATCTGCATGCCAGGGTCATACATTCTGGGGAGACTCATTCTGGATGCCTACTACCTTCATTAGAAAGAAGTCAGGCCACTGGTCTCTCCTTGCATTGTAATCTGCGTGATGGCAAGAAGTAGCTCAGTAGCAGACAATGGATGCACCTGCCCAGATGGAGGCAGAAGTGCTCACAGAGGTGTTGTAAACCAAGCTCCTAAACAGCAGAGAGACACTGAGCTATCTGCAGGGAGATGAAAAAGAGCTGCAAATTAAGCATGGCGAGGTTATTCACTGTTTTATATTAGTGTCTCTAACTCCTATAAATGCTGTTTAGGGCTTTCACATGCTCAAAACTGTCATATAATCTGGAATGATGTCATTACATGTTTGAGAGTCATTTTGCAAAGTTACTGGGAAAGATCTGACATTCATACCATAATGTAGACGTCTGGGGACATGGCGGTAGTTTATTTGCCACTGCAAGTTTAATCTAAGTCACCAAATATCTAATTTATCATGAAAGATGACATTCCTGGAGGTTTTTTTCCCTCCTCAGTGTTATTAAACAGTCTGAATTCTGCCAGAAGAGGGTATGGCTCAATGGCTCATGTGGAAAATACTTAATTGCCTGCATTGCTATGATGGGAGTGTTCTGAATCGGAAACAACATATAAAAAAAAGCAGTGGAGTAACAGTGCCAAGAAACTACTTCTCACAGGTGACTGACTAATCCCCAACATTCTGAAGAGCACTGGGCTAGTGGTCAGTGGGAGTGAAGGCTGGCCCCAAATCTGTCACTAATTAGCCATGGGAAATTACAATTCCTCCCTCCATCCCACCCTCTCCTCTCCCCTCCCTCTTTCTGTATTTTTCTTCTCCCTCCTTCCCCTTTTTTAATCTCCTCCCTCCCTCTCTTCCTTCCTCCATCATTTCTAAAATAGGTACTATGTACCAGCATCATGTTGGTGATGGGAGGGGAAGAATCCTCCCACCCCACACTTGTTTGTAGTTCTTTTGGCTGGACTGGTAATAAAATAATAAAATTGACACAAGACTAGATTAACAGGAGAAAAACCAATTTAAGGCATGTACGTGGGGAATCATAATACGATGCTCACATCAGATCATAAAATGAAACTGGAAGAAATGATCGAACCAGACACCTTTCTATACTTTTTAGAGAAACAATAAACTTGTGAGAAATTGACAGGACAGAGAAAGTTAGTGCTCATTAGAAAATAATCTAAGCAAGGTTTGGGTATTTATTAGCGAAGAATCTAAACAAAGTTTGGGCTTGGTCCTACATTAGTAAAGTTGTTTTTGCAGGATTCTGACTTTGGATTCTTTTGACTCTTGTGATAAGGTTTACTTAGCCCTTGGGAGCAAGCAGGGCATCTGTCACATGGGAGATTTATCTCCTTTTAGGGGACAGCAAGGTCAGGGTTTTCTTGTACAGGCAATCCCTTAAGTAACTTTAATTCAAAATAATCAATATGCCATTGTGAGATATTGTGGGGCAGCCTGCCCTGGGCCCTGATGTTAGCTGCTGAGATTCAAAGATAAAAGCTATTTCTTCTGCCTTGGAAGAGGGTTGAGGAAGATTAGGAGGGGCTTGGGTCTTATGATTCACGTCCCTTGCAGTTCAGATATTTTGTGATTCTGTCCTGCTCACAATGTTATCACACAGGCAGTGCCGTTCTTTTATATGATTTCTTGGAGAGAATGAATCTTGAAGGCAAGGTCACATAGCTGGCTTGCAAGAGTCATTGGTAGATTCAAGACATGTTCTCTGAGCACGGCTCTGTGCCAAGCACTGTGCTGATGGACCATCCCAGAAAGAAGCACCGAGTTAAGTGGGAACAGAGAGGAGGGCCACACATTCTCCTCCCGGGAATCGGACTGAGAGTTTCAGGAGAGTTGAAGTCTAAGTCAAACCCTCATTAGGAGACCGTCAACTGTAGGCAGGAGAAGGAGTAGCTCTGGAGAAACCGAGTTCAAGGCAGAGAAGAGCCTGCACTATGGGGAATGCACATTGTGTTTGTCAACTTGCCAGCCCTTGGGCATCCCTGCAGCACACAGTGAAGAGGGGAAGAGCAGGGATAGGTGACCTTGAAGTTGATGTGGGGAGAAGTCATAAAGGAGCCATTCATAGGAGCATGAGCGTTACCTTAAAAACAAGGAAGTGTTTTAATTTGCATGATAGAGATTTGCATGATAGAGATTTGCATTCAACATAGATATCCAGTAAGAAAGGTGTTAAGAGAAGGTGGCAGTGATCAGACATTTATAAACTAGTTCCCTCCAAGCAAGATAACCTTATGTTTTAGGCATGAATCTTTGTCTCTGTCCCAGGGGTGCTAACATTTACTTTATATAGCTCACTCAAGTTGCATTCTGGATTCGTATTCCTCAGGCTGGAAAAATATGAACCCGGCTCTGCAGGGGGCGGGTCAGGATCCCCAGGTCTACACTGTGCCTCAGTGTGACGGGGGGAAGAAATGTGGACAGTAGTCATCTGTTTCTGCAGATATTGACTTATCCGTAGTTCCTTCCGCCTCGTTCCTGCAGGTTCAGCAGTCAGATTTGGAGACTGGAGCTATTTGCTGAGTTCCCGTGTCATTCTTCTGGACTTTGTGGGTACCTGGGCTCAGGATGTGGAGTCCCTCCTTTCGTCAGCCCCGCAGTTGAAATACTTAAGCCTAAGGCTTTTCCTTCCTTAAGATTTCTTTCACTATGCTTTTGCCTATACTCCTCTATCCTTCCAATCAGCAAACACTTTCAACTCTCCTAACCATTCGGCCTTTTGAAGAACAAAAGCTGGAGAGAACTGAGCTCTGCTTGGATTTCCCCAGATGGCATGTACGTCCCCTGAGCCTTTGCGGTTCAGAGCATACAGCCCACCTGAATTGTGCTAAAAGGAAAGTAAGAGAAACACAGGAAGGCAAACACAAACCAAACAAAGTCAATACCTCAAGATATCACCTAGCTTCACCTGCTTTTCACACCATCCTCTCCCTTATTGTCTAAACTGTTTCCATTGAATTTCATAGTTTACAAGCATCTCCACTTCCAATTACCTTACTTAATGAACTTTTCTCCCTGCACTCCACTGCGCCAGCTTGTTCATATGCTGCTTTGGTTTTCTGATCTTCTCTTTCCTCCACAAGCTGCCCCTTAGAACCCCCTCGCTGATGTTGCGAGGCTCACTTGAGCTTGCACACGGGGCCAGTTGCACTGCTTAGGACTGTTAACTTAAGAAACATTCAAACCTGTAAATAATTTTTGTGAGTTTATTTGAGCCAAACTGTCAATAATTGCTGGGAAGCAGAATCTCAGCATATTGAGATAATGCTCCGGAGAATGGCAGTTTTCCACCTTTTTAAAATAAATTACAGTCAAAGTAGGAGACATAAGTGGATTATATGAAGTTCATTGGTGATAGATGAGGGAGGTGGAAGAAAGCAAAGAGGGGAAACCTCTGGGACTGGATAAAAAGTAAAATGACAGACACATGCTTCTTTTACTTAGGTAGGTTAGTTAACAGTCAACGATTAACACGATAACAATAGCAATGAGGGAATTTGTGGTCTCAGCCCTGGAACCCAGGGCATTTGGTTGTGCCCTGAGGGGTCTGGAAACAAAGGGTAGTTACAAGTTATCCAGACATTTCAAGGCTATGTTATCATAGATGCAAAAAGACAGATAGGCTCAGTTAAGGTAAAGGTTGACCTTGTCAGTGAAGATACCTGCCTAGGACATAAGTACCCACCATAACTGCTTTTAGTTAAAGTTTAATTTCAGACCATCCTTTGTGGTTAGTTTAGGTCCCTGAGTTTTCAAGGCTGCCACGCAGGCCTTCTCTGAACTAGTCAGGATAGTATGTGGCCCCTTTTGTCCACAGGGCTCACTGCTCACCAGTCAGCACCATTCTTAGTTTCCTCATCACTGAGTCAGGGGATAACTATATCATACCAGAAATGCTCTCTAGCTGAAAAAACATTAGGATTCTAGAACTCACTTTTAAATTATTTCCCCACTACCACAGAAACCCTTATTCCCTCCCCACTTTGTTTTTCATGTCCTGGTCAGTTCAAAAATCTAGAGAATATAAGTCTCCACTTTCACATCTTCACTTGGCAGAGAGATGTGCTCAGTTTCTGAGTGGGGGCCTGAGTGGGACCCTGTAAAACAGGTATGGGGAACATCCATATAGGGCCTGAGAAATCATTTGGTCTGGCCCTGCCAAGGCATTAGGGGTGAGTTAATTAAATGTTTGACCAAATGTAGCAGGCTACTTTTTAAGTTGATAATGTTGTATGGCCCAAGGATCCTATATAATAAAAGCCTAATATGCTAAGTGTCCGGTCATCCAGTCATCCGTTCAACCAATCAAAGCATAATGTGCTAATGATATGCTAAGGATGCTCAACCACTCCCTATGATATGCACTGACCACCAGTAGGCAGACACTCTGACCAGTAGGTTAGCTTGCTGCTGGGGTCTGGCCAATTGGGACTGAGTGAGATGAGCTGGGCATGCCCTGGAGCCCCCCCACGGTCTCTCCCTGGCTGGCCAACCTCCCGTGTCCCTTCCCAGCCCTGATTGTGCACCGGTGGGGTCCCTCGGCCTGGCCTGCGTCCTCTCGCAATCGGGCTGAGCCCCCCTTGAGTGCATGAATTCGTACACTGGGCCTCTAGTGATGTCATAAATATCCAAATGGCCCTTGGCAGAAAAAAAGGTTCCCCGCTCCTGATCTAAAACTTCCTGGTGGGAAGTCTTACAGAATTATTACTGCTATAGTTTAGCTACTTTATGAAGCAAAAAGCCTTTGCCACTTGTCTGAAACTTAGCTACTGCATGGTTTTCTAAGGAGAGATGAGTCTGTGTTCTGAATTCCATACTCAAGGCCAGAACTGGTTATACTTAAGATTCTCTGAACAGCTCTGTAGATGTAATAATGATCCTATCTGTGTTTCCTGCCAGGAATGAGAAATAGATTATTTTTGCAGTTACTGAATATGTTTTCTTCCTTTTTCTTTTTAGTAGAGCATCCAATAAGTCAGTCTGCTTTACAGTTTCAGGTGGAATTTACTTTTTGAGTGCAAGATACCAAGATCCACAGAAATGTTTCCATGCCTTTTGTTTTAGTGATCTCATTCCTAAAAATCTATCTTAAGAAAATAAACCCTGTGCAGACAAATCTAAATTTATCAAGATGTTTATTAAAACATGTTTACAAAACAACAAATAAGGGGCTATAATTTCATTAACTATTTTACAGAACATGATAAAGGGATAATGGTTGAGTAAACTATGACCTATTTTTACTTAATAAAATCATGACAATGATGCTTTAGAAGACAATGAACATGGAAAGTCTGAAGTTGTATTCGTGATATGATATAGTTACATTTTCATTTTCAAAAAACTGAAAGGACATATTTCAAAAAAAGCTGATGTTATTTTAATTTGAGATGATTAGTATTTTCCCTCTTTGCATTTTCTAAATATTTATAATTAAACATTTTCAAATGTTGATATCTTATAATCAACTAATATTCACAAAATATAGCAATAACTGAACTGAATTCTCTGATTAGAGAGTAAAAGATGCATTTTGAGGCCAAGCAGCTGAAATTACATACATTTACTACACATAGAGAAGTATCATAAAAATGTTCAAGTTACAAGTTAAAATACAAATTTGAAATACTACAAATTACTACTATTGATAAATTTAAGTGGTAATAAAACACAAATTATTAAGTCATTAAGGCTATGGCTTTATAAGTTTTGTTACTGGTGGAAAAAATGGAGTGATTATAGCAAACATATTAGTACTTAGATTTTAGTACTAATAATTATTATCATTATTAATAGTGATTATTATTATTTAGATAGGATCGTAACAACTGAGTGAATATAGGAATAGGTATATTTTTATCTTATACAAATAATAAAATAATATTAGTAACAACTTAAAATTAGTGGAAATAGATATAATTTAATTTATTCAGTAAGAATGTTACCCTTACTTGTGTATATGGAGGTGTCTGTGGGGGAGTGTACGCTTGCAGATGTCTTGTAAGAGTCACTTGTCAGGGCTTTAACATAATAAGACTTCAATAAAGTTATAAGACAGCAACTACTTTTTTTAAGTCAGAATTTTAACAGACATTTATTCAAGTTACAGTTATGTGGCTTATGAGCTGAGAAATCTTATATAAGTTACTGAATCTTCTTGAGCCTCAAGTTCCAGCAAAATTGGAGTGAGGATAAATTACTTTATGTTGCAAGGACCAGATGAGATAATGGCTAATTCCTGACACGAAGTAGGCATTTACTCAGTAGTTTCTGATATATTTGTTGAGAGACAGCAGAACATGTTTTTGGTTAAGAGCACAGAAGCTGGAGCTGGACTCCTTGGCTCTGCCACTGCCACTGCTGAGCTATGTGGTCTTGGGCAAATGACTTACTGTCAGTGTACCCCTGTGTCCTCTATAAAATGAGGGTGATAATAAGAGCACTGGCTTCATAGATTTGTTAAAAATAATTGAATAAACACATATAAAATAGGCAGTTCCTAGCACTAAGCAAGAATTCGGCAGGTGTTAGCTCTTACTAATATTTCACGGGTGAGATAAGGGCAAAGGGAACCAATATTTATCAAGTACATTGCACACAAACTGTTGTCTTAAACCCACTGTTTATATTATCTCAGAATCCTCAGTGCAGTCCCAGGAGGGAAGGATTTTCTTCTCTATTTTTCCCATCAGGAAACAGATTCAGAGAACCAAAACCTTTCCTGTCCAATAAAGCACCTGTCTCAATTGTTTAAATGCTTCTGTCTCCCTTTCCCTTCTTGTTAGATTGGTTTTCCTCCTAGACCTAGAGGGTAAGTACTCTATGGGTTTATTGGTTTACTTTACTGGGATTTCCCAGTTTGTTTATGACAAGTGCTGGAGGTAATTGGGGGACTCTTTGGTCTCCTGCCCTCGTCTGATCTGAGTTTGCATTGCTCATACACCTGACAGCCCATGGGGAGGGCATAGGAAGAAAGGCCACTGATTGAGGGCAAATAAAATCTATCCAGAGCATTTCCATCTGCTAAAATGCTAACTTACATTATTCCAAGAATTGGTCCCCTTATCTTTTGGGGCACTATGTGCTTGTGCTGAAGATCAAAGGCCAGCCTAAAGGATATGGCTCTCCTTCAAGCAACTCATGGTCCATTTTGAGAGACATGTTTAAAAACACTAAACAAAGTTGTTATAATTGCTATTAAGAACCCAAACTAGGTAGTAGAAACTATATCTGTGTGAACAGAGGGTAATACAAGTCCGATAGGCAGTGAAGGAAGGCTTCTCCGGGGAGGTGGCATTTCCATTGAAATCTGAAGGAGGTGGAGAAGACAGTCCTGGAAGGTGGGCAGGGAATATCAGTGAAACAGGTGTGTCTGTTGCCTGGACAAGTACAATCACAGAGACATACAGTTCACTGGAGTTATATTTTGGCTGAGCTGGGAGCACGGGGAAATGGCATGTGGTCTAAATTACTCTTTGAAGTACAATACCATATATTCTATAGTTACGTAATAGTAACTCTTAATGCATATTAAGAATAGATATAAATCTACTTCACACTGGAATTTTCTCCAGACTTGAGCTCTCTGTCTGGCATAAGTGAGGACGTGAAGGAATTTGCACTTGAACAGACAAGCACCAAAACTCTGTGAATGGCCCTAATCTCTCTGTTTCCTGGAGCTGATTTTAGAAAAATTGTCCTTACAAAGTTCAGAGACTACCTTCAAGCTCGATAATTCACTAGAAGGACTTGCAGAAAGCATTAAACGCTATAATACTTATGGTTTTGGTTTATTACAACAAAGGATATGGGTTAAAATCAACCCAGGGAAGAGAGACATGGGTCCAGTCCAGGAGCATCCAAATATGAAGCTTCCAATTGTCCTTTCTCAGTGGAAACATGGATGTGTTTCTCTCTCTCTCTCTCTCTCTCTCTCTCTCTCTCTCTCTCTCTCTCTCTCTCTCTGATGTGTGACAATATGCAGTGAGCATTGCCACCAGGAAAGCTCACTCAAGCCTTGGTGTCCAGAGATCCTATTGGGGCTTGGTTACACAGACATGGTTGACGACCTTCATGGCTGACCTTTGGTCTGTAGCCCCTCCAGGTGCCAAGCTGATAACGCATGGTCCAAAGTTCCCCCATAAACTGTCCCCTTTGGTCCCAGGCCCCCAGGTAAACAAAGACACTCTTTTCTGGAAGGACATTCCAAGGATTCGAAGAGATCACCTCCCAGGTGCCTTGGGCAAAGGCAAGACATCTCTTTGGATAAGAGTAACTTTTATTATAAAGTCCTGTTCCAATGTTTCAGACACTTAAAACATTATATACAGCAAAGTTCTAACAAACTTTCTAAACATCTTAATGAAAGAAAGAAAGCATAGCCTGTGCTGATAGTCCTTTGTCTTCCTAGCAGCTGTAGTTAGGACACTCCTAACTGATAAGATTGCTGTCATTTGCTCTACAAATTAGTTGTTTTTGTTCTCTAATAGGAAGAACAATCATCTAGGGACCTAGGGAAAGGAGTTAGCTTATGCAAAGGGCAGAGGTGAGAAAAAGTTTGTTTGAGGAAATGAAAGCAAGCCAGGGTTGAGAGAGCATAGTGTACTGGGTAAAAGTAGCCTTGACTTTGGCTGTAATTATGTAAAAGAATAAAATAGCTAAGGTGCTTAAATGTGACTCGCTTGGAGTTTTGACAAGGGATGTGATTTGATTTACATTTGGAAACTATAATCTGACTGCTCTGTGCTTCTTTAAAAACAAACTTTTCTGGGCTAAGAGGGATAATTTGAGTCTGTAACAATACCTACCTCTTTGTGTTCTCTCTCTCTCTCTCTCTCTCTCTCTCTCTCTCTCTCTCTCTCTCTTTTCTCTCTCAAACTAACTGATTTTCCAGGCTACTTTATTTCTCTTTGCTCTCAAATTCTATTTGGTCACTCACTGGTTAACAATTGATCTATTTTAGAGAATAGCTCTGAGGCTTTCTTTGGTTCTGCCCAGAAGTTGTCTGGTTGCTTTTATAACTGGACTAGGGTTTTCCCTCTGGTGCCACCTTCATTAGTAATTGTTAGTTGATCAGTCCTGAGTGGGAAGCTTCTTTCTTATGCTGCCTGTAGTCAGTGGTCCCCTGGGTGGCCTCTTCCAGCCCTATTGTACGCCAAGCAATTCATTTCCTTTTTCCTTCCAGGACTCACTCCTGTAACATGCCAAACCGAGTCCCGAGCAGATGTCTCTCTCTTTCAGAGGCTAGGCAAAATAGTCTTGGCTGATCAGTTTTTAGTGACCCACGGGAGCTAGAACATTTTCTATCTTATTTATCTTTAAGGATTCTAAACATGAATGTGTTCTCTGAGAGAATCCAGATTAGTAATCAAGAAAATAGTGCTACTCCAAAAACAAATCAGCTCTCCCTCAAGCACTTGGGTTTAAAAGTCACTAGTGAGATTCTGAGGACTTAGATCTTCCTATGAGCACTAGTTAGGAGCCAGTTTCTCCAGGGGACTCTGCTAGAAACTTAGCAAAACCAGTTCGGGGAATGTGGTCGCCATCGCTATCCATGGGGAGGTCTCTGTGTCCCCACCTGTTGCTGGTAGAAGTGAGGGTTCTTGCAGTGCCTGGAGAAAAGGAATTTTCTGAGACTTGCATGGGAGAATGCGGTACTGTAGAAAGCTTTCTTTCTATGGAATCAAGCTCCTGAGTTTCCAAGGTCCCATTTCCTTCCTTCCTGCCAAGGAAAACATCCCATTTTGCTTCCGGCAGACCTAGGATTAGAGCATTACCCAGAGTTTCCGTTCCATATTTGCACAGTCTAATCCAGCAGCAGGCTACCTTAGCTTGTGTCCCCAGCTGCAGTCCATCAGTCCATTGCATGTGGGTTCCACATGGCTATGGAGGGAACTAGGGCAAATGCAAGGAAGCATAAGCAAACCAGAGGAACAAGGGAGTCAGCAAAGAGAGCCAAGAGCATGAACTCCTTTGTCCGGGGGACCATGTATTCCCCAATTTTTTGTGGGCTTGTAGTGGCCACACCCTCTATAGCCAATTATCTTTGTTTCTAGGTTAGACTTACAGACACCTTCCCTATGTCACCCGGCTTTACTGCGCATGAGTCTATCTTTCCTTTGTTGGACCACTTCCCTCAGTGATTTGCTGAGAATGGACCAGTGGTCGTCTGGGGAGGGTGAAATTGCAGCTTCCTGGTGAAGTTGCCCAAAAGGCCATGCTTATAATCTCTGGCGTCCCTTTTGTTCCTTCCTATTATTAATAACTAGCTAATTACCATGCTATCACTATTATCAAAGAGGTTACAAGATAAAGGATACAGTGAAAGACACAGTCATTAAATCAATATGAAATTGTTCGTAAATGAATAAATAATGCCACGCCATCCATATATAAAGGTGTGGAAAGAATCACCCATTGTTGGTTCTTTATTTTTTTAGTGCCTGTATGTAGAGACATGTAGTTCCTTGGAATTTAAATCGTCCACCAGATATGTATCAGTGTATTTCCTATAGGTACTTCAGCAAATTACCGGAAACTTTTTGGCTTAAAACAGTACATGTTTATTCTCTTAAAGTTGTGGAAGTCAGAAGCCCACAAGAAATTTTACTGGGTGCTAGCAGGACCCAGCTTCTTCCTTAAGAGCATCTTTTCCCAGTTTCCAGAGCTGCATTCATTTCTTTACTTGGCTCCTGGCCCCTGTTGCTTCTTCAAATCCATCCAGCAGTTCAGGTACTCCAATTCTTTGGTAGTCAAGTCTCCCTTTGCCTCTCTTTTATCAGGACATGAGAGGCCCAGTGCATGAAATCTGTACACCGGTAGGGTCCCTAGCGGCTCCTGGCTGCTGGCCGGGGCCTCCCTTCCCCGCCTGCCAGCTGCCGGCCAGGGCCTTCCTTTGTTTTGCACTGTCTTCTGGTGGTCAGCACACGTCATAGCAAGCGATCGAACTCCAGGTCAGTCGAACTCCTGAGGGGACACTTAGCATTATATATATATATATATAATTTATAATTGCATTTAGGGCCAACCAGAAGAGTCCCAGATATCCTACCCAGAACCCTTAACTAATCACATATGTCAAGTCCCTTTGCCATATAAGTTAACACATTCACAGGTTCCAAGGATTAAGACCTGGGTATCTTTGAGAGTCATTATTCAGTTTAGCTCAACCTGTAACTAAATGGTACAGAGTATTTGCATTACCTGTGTCACAGGATAATGACATTTAAGAGAGAGAGTGTGAAGGATTTCATAGACTTTACATACACATAGCAGTAAGTGCTCATTTGTTCATTCACTCATTATTTATGCATTTTGATCCCATTTAGTGTTATAACCCCTAGAGTTATCTTGGAAATAAATAACAGAGAGAGAATTTTAATTTAACCCTGATTTAAAATAAGATTATTAAGCAGCTTAATTATTTCCTGTGGTTAACTGCTCTTTTTACTTACAGTGGTCATCTGTTGACCCAGAAAATATTTTTCCTTCCTTAAAGAACCTTCCTGAATCATACCATCTAAAAGTTTAGATGTCCCTTTGCCTCATTCATAAAATAAACTCAACCTTTGAGGTGAAGCAAGACTTCTGAATTTATCAATGAGTGCAGAAAAGTGGTGCTTTCATCTATTAAGGATTCTTTACGTTAAACGCGATAAAACAGTCTTCACAGAACAAAATAAGGATGTAACTGCTTAGGTAATTGAAGTGTCCAGTGTCTGACTGGTTTATCAGTGAGAGTCAAAGAAGAAACAGATGGAACACTCAAGCTGGGTAATTGGAGAAATGGTTGTGAAAGGGAATATGTAGACAGTTGTGGGCTGAGTAGCAGTGATCCACAAGAAGTAGATGGCACAGTCGCCCAGGGAATGAAAACACAGAGGTGTTACTCAGCTTAGGGTCTGGGAAAGAGAGGAAAGGAACGGTCATAGGGACCCGGATGCAGATTCCTGTGAAGCAGCTCACGTGACCGCTGATATTTTAGTCAAGGGTCACAGCAAACCTGTTGCAACACTTCAGGATAGTTAAATAGCCCTACTTTATTTCCCTCCCTCCCTCCCTCTCCTGCCTGTTTGCAATTGGTGAAACTGACCTGTAGCCAGAGGCAAGGAAGCTCCTTGGTACAGTCCTTGCAGATGCAGCCCCCCAGGCACTGAGCAAGAAAGAAAAGTGTGGTGAGTGGATATGGAGGGGCGATGGAGTGTTTATGCATACTGGCTTCAGAGGTAGCTGATTATAGGATCTCAGGATTAGCTCTTCTTCCTCTCCTCCCCTCCTCTTATCTCTTGGCTCTGCTTCCTTCTTCTGCTGTCCAGGCTTAGACTCTCCCTCTCCTCCTATCAAGATCGTTGCAGCAGGTCCCACCTCATAACTTCAAATGCATGGAAAGAATACCTCTTTCTTAAATCAAGTCGTCCCGACAAAATCTGCAATTGTCTTATTGGTCGGACCACCTGCCTATCTTTCAGTCAGTCCTTGTGGCTCAGAAATGGCAAGGCTTTAAATGGCAAGGAGACTATAAGAGAATCCTTATAGACATTCAGCAGGAGTGGAATCAGCTCCCTGGAACTAGGTGACATAAGAGAGGGACAGTAGGTTTCACAAATAATGATCCCACACTTATAGGTGAAATGTCAACTGGATGGTCAGTTATATTTCTCCCAGTGATAGGGAACTTTTATGTCTAAAACTGCTTACTAAAGGTGAATGTCTTAATCTCATTACAACCAAGATAAGTTATTATTTTATTTTTAGACACAGGCTAAAATTGTCTCTCACATTTTTCTCTCCTTACATGTACCATAAAAGTGACTTTGCTAATGTTCCATTTTCTGTTATTGTTTATCCTTTTAAAATGACTGTGTAACACCTAAAATGCACACATTTATATATGGTTTTACATTTTTTATGAGTGTCCACATGTAATCTTCACAACTTGCTTATGATGTAGGTGGTTTATTTACACTTTACACATTTGGAAATGTTACCTAAAAAGAGATTAAGTGACTAACAGCTTTTAGGAACTTGACCAGGGATTTAAATTAAGGCTTTCCTGATCCTAGACAAATGCACTGATACAATTCAAGTTTTGGTTATGTAGATGCTAGTGTGTGTGTGTGTGTGTGTGTGTGTGTGTGTAGATGATCTATCAAAGAGTCAATCATTTTATTATTTCATAAGGACTAATGTTCATTTTGCAAAGTATTGTTCCTACTGACCCATTACTATATGTGAGATTTCCACAGCATTCTTTAGTAGGAATTTCTTTGAGCATTTTGCGGAGATATGTAT
Organism: Myotis lucifugus; assembly: GCF_000147115.1. Lineage (NCBI taxonomy): Eukaryota > Metazoa > Chordata > Mammalia > Chiroptera > Vespertilionidae > Myotis > Myotis lucifugus. Next base: position 3,283,825 of record NW_005871166.1, read on the forward strand.
ATGAAGCAAAAAAGCTTTAACTAGGAAAGGGTAATGTTTTCTAGCCGACCACATTTTATTCACCAATTTATTGGACTAACTGAATATTTCCTAATAACAATGAAATCCTAAGGGAGTGTGACAGACACAGACTTTTATGAAAGAAAGATGCAAGGGAAGGGGAGAACTAAGACATTTTCCTGTTCAAAAGAGTAAATCCAGTTTTATTAATAGCAAATCTAACCTTTTGAACCTAAAAATTATAACAGCTAGATTATACCAGGCCACTGTAAATATGCAACTGCATTATGAAATCAAATTCCTTATTGACACTGGGCTCATCAGGTGCTTTAAGAAAAAATATCTGGACCTTTAGAGGCAGTTTCCCTTGATTCAGCCTGTGTAGATTTGCCTTAAAATGCCCATGCCCTTGAGTAATTCCACTTAAGAGAATCTATTTTTAAAGAATGATCTTCATCGTAAGTGGGGTATTATATTTATTAACAGTGTGATTGTTAGTCACAGTGCTTTTATAATAGGAAAAATTGGAAATAAATGTTCAAAATAGAGGACTGGGATATTGCATAGCTATAATTTGTTGTCATAGTATTTTTACTGCTCTTATGTAAAGCAGGGTATATGCTTCAATTTATATCAGCTCAATCAAAGTTACATGACAGTCCTATTCTAACTAAATAAAATATATGTTTAGTAAAATAAGTCTAAAAGATATAGCATACGGTGTTAGTAGTGGTTGTACTGGTGAACTGGAGCTATGGATGTTTTTCCCTTCCTGTCTTCATTTTTAGAATCATTTATAATGTGCTTACATCACTTTTATAAAGATAATAGATAAATTGTAATACACTGAAAAGTAACCTTATTTGTCCTTGTATATTCATACTAGAGGCCCAGTGCACAAAATTCGTGCACTGTGGGAGGGTGCAGGGGAGACGGGAGTCTCTCAGCCCCTCAGCCCGGCCTGCACCCTCTCATAGTCCAGGACCCCTCAGGGGATATCCGCCTGCTAGCTTAGACCTGCTCCATGGGGACATCCCTCTTGCAGTCCAGCAGCCCTTGCTCCTTACCATCTGCTTGCTCGCTGCTCCTTAGCACTGCCACAGAGGTGGGAGAGGCTCCTGCCACCACCACTGTGCTTGCCAGCTGTGAGCTCAGCTTCTGGCTGAGCAGTGCTCCCCCTGTGGGAGCACACTGACCACCAGGGGGCAGCTTCTGCATTGAGCATCTGCTCCTTGGTGGTCAGTGCATGCATAGCAAATGACCAGCTGTCATTCCACCTTTTGGTCGATTTGCATATTAGGCTTTTATTATATAGGATAATATTGTACAGGGTACTACTGAATAAAAGAATCCCCATGAACCCCTCCAGCTTTCTGTCCATTGCCTGGAAATGATTTCTGACTGTGGTTGGTTTGTTTAAATGATACATGGGCCTGGATATTTTAACAGTGACTATAAACCCATATGACTACTGTCCCAGGACTTCATCAGGAATTGATGTTGCTCATTCACAATAATTTACAGTAGATTGCACCCTGTGTTATAAAATATGCTTCTTAGGAAGAAGTGTTAGTGGAAAGGGATTCTGTAATGATGGTCCCTGGGATTGTCCTGTGTGCTTACCAACTACTGAGGCAGAAAATGTAGTCAATGATAAGAAACATGCCTCATGATTGTCATCATCATCATTGCACAGATTCATGGCTGAGCCCTCAAGCCTGACTGTGGGGTTGGAGAAATGGAAGTAAATTTATTAGGCACCTCAGCTTCACTTCAGTAGTGATGGGATGTAGTTTAGCTGCTGCACATGCATGTCTGGCCATTTCCTGTGACTCAAATAGCTTGAGTTGTAGGAAGATAAATATCCTTCAGGTGCCCAAGGGGAATTTAAAGTAAGCAATGTACGAATGTCTGTCTTGAAGTATTAGTTAAGTAATTATTAAACTTTTTTTCCCCCCATAGATTGAGGCTGGAGCTTCTATAATTGAAGCTAGGGATCTTTGGACATGTTTCCTCCTTACCTTAGTCTCTTAGTGGATGCCTTTGAATTCATATAGCCAGCTCATTGAATTTTGCTTCATGATTTAAAAAAAAATACTTAGTGTTGTATTGTAGTTTTGCTGTTGTTGCTTATGTCAGTTTTGTCTTTAAATTTTTTTCCCCCAAACTGATAGCAAGTTACATGGAGGTGAGGGAATGGAGAAACTATGTAGGGGCAAGGGCAAAAAGAGAGTTGAATGTTATTCTGTGTAAGTTGAAATACACTTTTTGAGGTGAATTTGATTCTGATGTCTCTACATTAGCCTAACCTTCACATTGATATCTGGAAAAAAAGTATGTAGATTTTTATTCACAAATTAAATATATGTGCATATATTTTCCCCATAGTATGTGTTTTTACTAAAGTCCTCAAAAAACTTCCCTTTTATATTTGCTTTACATACATTTTATTTTAGTGATTGGAAAGTTTTTAAAGGCTCTAATATTAGAGTGATTCCTAAAGATAATAAGGATGAATCTTATATGAATTGTAGGAATACCTCCTGTGATGTTCTTGGCAGGTGCTTTCATATTTCAGGTATTAAGAAAAGTAATACCTTAGGGAGTGGGCTAATCCATTGTGGAATAATTTACTGACATGATAATGTCATATCTTATGTAGATGGGTCAAAGTTTTATTCTATAAAACACCATAAAATGTAACTTTTAAAAAATAACACCCTCTCATATACCATGACAGTCATTATTCCTGTCCAAATACTATTTATTATGTTAAAAAGTCCTTTCACACCCACTCCCCACAACATGTGGCATGGGTTTCTGGTCCCTCTGGGCTGTTTTATGAATGGATTCTCTGTAGGTGGTCAGTATATTCCTTATAATATTGTGTGTAGATGTAGCTAAGGTATTCCAGAAGTGATTTGTTAGGCACATAGTATAAAGGAATGATTATTTTATATTTTTTTTAGTACAATACCTCTTTACTACAGCTGAATTTTGTACAATTTTGTAACTAGGTCATGCCATTAACTCCCAGGGATTCTATTCAGACTTTTTTTTTTTACATAAAACCATCTGGTAGGGCAAGTGTGTCAGTTCGAAATTGCATTCAACCTCTACAGATGAGGTCCAAAAATAACAGTGAATAAAACACAATAGAACTTTATTTTTCTCCCTAATTCCAGAAAGACTGGAATCAGCAGCCTTGGTGTAGTATGTTGTGAAGAATCTATGATGTAATGAGGGATATAGGCTCCTTCTTGCTTTGTGTTCTACAATCTCTAATGCAAGCCTTCCATTTTGTCATCATAAGATAGTGCCTTTTTTTGAGAGAGAGAGAGAGAGAGAGAGAGAGAGAGAGAGAGAGAGAGAGATATCAATACGTTGTTCCACTTATTTATGCCGTCATTGATTGATTCTTGTATGTGCTCTGACTGGGGATCTAATCTGCAATCTTGGTGTATCAGGAGGATGCTCTACCCAACTGAGCTACCCTCCCAGGGCCCATAAGATAGCTTCTTGATCTAGGATATTATGATCACTTGGTCTCTGCCTAGCTAAATGATCTATTCTGCCTCCCTTTGGAATCATTTAATTTTATCTTGTACATTTATATTTGTTTGTACACACAGATATTTTTAAACCATAAAAATTCATTTTCAAGAATTAAAAACATTGGATTATTGATGCTAGTCTTCTGCTTTTTTTATCTAGTCAAGTTTTAGTGAGCTATTCTCTATAGCACAGGAAAGTCAGCTTTCTCTTGGGAAGAGATAATAGCATAAATTATGACTTTTATATTTTTATCAGAATAGATTGAAACAATAAAGCCTATGTGACAGGATTTAAAACTACAGAATTTAAAGCTACAAATTTAAAAGATAGTGACTATCATGTCTATGTAATATTGTAAGTACACATCATGTTTTGTCCAAAGCACTTGCTTTAATGTGGGGGAATCTTGTTTATAACGAAAATATATATGCCCTGGCTGGTTTGGCCCAGTGATTAGAGCATCGGCCTGCGGACCAAAGGATCAAAGTGTCAAGGTTTTGATTCCTGGTCACAGGCATGTACCTTGGTTTCAGGTCCCTTCCAGGCCCCGGTGGGGGTCTGTGCAGGAGGCAACCAATGTGTGTGTGTGTGTCTCTCTCAAAACCAATGGAAAGAAATATCCTCTGATGAGGATTAAAAAAAGAAAATATACTCTCTATATTACTTTACTTGATTATGAAAACTTTTAATGTTCTTACTTTTTATTTTGAAAGTAATGACATCTGTTCTGCTTATGTTCTCCTTTGTCACAATCAAAACTAACTTTAGCTTAGTTCACTATTTTGCTTCATTCTTGGAAGCCTTGTTCCTGACCTTGGAAAATAAATAATATTTTTTGTTAATATATCTTTCATTTTTCCCCATTACCACTTATCCCCCCTACCCTCTTCCATTCCCTGCCCCCGCCCCCCCCCCCAGTAAAATCTCCATCCAGGTGAAGCATGCAGGAGGAAGGAGGAAATGACTATACGTATATAGGTTATCAATGTGAGTACATTTTGGAGCCTCTGATTATTAGTGGCTAATGGCTAATGTCATTAAAGTACGACCTTCTTTTATAATTTTTAATTACAGGAGAACTCAAAGTAAGACCTCCCAAAGTCTATTTCATGGGACATCTGTGTTCCTTTATGAAAATAATAGGCAATTCATGCCTGGCTGCTGTGGGTCAGTGATTGAGCATCTACTCATGCAGCAAGAGGTCACTGGTTGATTCCCAGTCAGGGCACATGCCTGGGTTGCAGGCTCAATCTCCAGTAGCAGGCTGCAGGAGGCAGCTGATCAATGTTTCTCTCTCATTGATTTTTCTGTCTCTTCCTTTTTTCTCTCCTATACCCTCTCTGTAAAAATCAGTAAAAACATACAGGAAATAATAGGCATTTCATGAAATTAAAAAAATTCATAGATTCAAGAAAACATTACATATTATATGTATTCTAAATGTCAGGATATATGTCTAGTTGTATGATCCTTTTAGGAGCAAACACAGGCCTAGATGAAATATTCTAGATTATATTGATCACATGTTGCCAAGCTGGACAACATGTGATCTAAAGTATGAATATCAACAACTTACCTCTATAGAAAAAGTTATTTTTTCTGATTGTGATATTTAGCAATTTGCTCCCAGTTTTTGTCAGTTCTATCATGCATTTTACATTGCATGATGACATGCTGGCTCTTGGAGATCCCCTTCTAGCTTGTCCTCATAATGTGATTTTCTGTGTGCTCATTGATGCTGAGTGCCTTTTTACATACACATTATTGCATGGAGATTGTGGTTTGGGTCCTCCCTGGAGTCCAGGGCCAATAAAACAGGCAAGTAGCAAAGTTATATGCACCCTCTTTCTTTAATATTGAACAAGTAATAAATACTCTAAAGCAATTAGTAACTTCAGACTGTCTTGAGAAATGGGTGAGTTTAATATTGGAGGAAATAGAGCATGGAAGACCCATTGCATGGCTACCCAATGTACTTTGCCAGTTATGACTAAAGTTGTCTTTATACCATCTATCCATTGGAGACTTAAAATGCACATCAGGATATTTAAAGGTCTGATTAAAATCAAATGGCATAAATACAGATGTAACAGGAGAATAAAAGGAGAACCTGGCTGGAGAACCTGGCTAGAGAACCTGGCTAGGTTGATCAACTGAACACAGTCTCCATGTCATTTCTTCTTCGCTGACTCCATCCACACCTTTGGGAACCCCTGGACCTGCTGGGGCTGGACCCCAACAATTAGCACTCGAACAGGGAGGGAGTAGGAAATAGTATTTATTATTATAATAGCATATTTGAAATGATCACCCATACCAGTGGTTGGCAAACTCATTAGTCAACAGAGCCAAATATCAAATGATCACCCATACCAGTGGTTGGCAAACTCATTAGTCAACAGAGCCAAATATCAACAGTACAATGATTGAAATTTCAATCGTTGTACTGAAATTTTTAAAACTATATAGGTAGGTACATTGTTATTAACTTAATTAGGGTACTCCTAAGGCTTAGGAAGAGCCACACTCAAGGGGCCAAAGAGCCGCATGTGGCTCGTGAGCCGCAGTTTGCCGACCACGGACCCGTACCATATACACTACATAGATTTAAGGAACACCTTAAAAAGGTCTCCATTTAATAGACTAGCTAAAACTGAGTTAACAAGTACATGACTTGCAGCTGTCAGAGGGAAGGGGGGTGGGTGACTGAATGAAAGAAGGTGAAGGGAGTAGCTAAAGAACATACATGCATAACCCATAGACACAATCAACAGTGTGGCAATGACCAGAAGAAGAGGGATGGGGTGTTGGGGGGCAAGGGAAGACAGAGTGGAGGCTGGGAGGAGGTGAGCAAAGGGGGAAAAATGGGGACATCTGTAACAGTGTCAACAAATTAACAAATAAGGCTAAAAACAATAAAAAGAACAAGACAATTTTAAAAGTCTTAGTGATTACTAATGAGGACACATGGCATGTGAATTAAGATGTTATGTAAGTAGGGAAAAATAATGGTTAGGGCATGACTCAAATCCATAGGGATTAAAGCTCCAGTTTGCATATCTTAATTTTTATTTTAGCTGTTTCTCATATGGGCAACTCTAATGTCCTCGAAAAGTGAACAGTTAAAAGGAATTAATTGTTCAATAATGACTTATGATTCTCCAGAATAATACAGAGGTGTTGTCTACCAGAATATGAAAAAACAAGAACAGCTTAACAGGCATGGAAAAATAGAACATATATTGGAGAAATAGAAATAGAACATATGCACCTTGAGGTGTGCAGGACAGTTATTTGACAAGGTGGAGTATTATTGTCATGTCCAGCTTTTTTCTTTTCTGCTTTGGAGACTACTAGCCATACTGGAAATGTAAGCAATTATAATTATCTAGGTTTAGAACAGCATGAGTAAGGTCATCTAATCTTACTTGTTGCTCAGCTTAGACCCAGCCATGTCACTAGACTGGTGACAGGTTGCCTTATATAGGAAAGTCCAAGAAAAAGAGCTCTAGTAACTTATCTTCATTTACCAACACACATTTAGTTAGTGCATCCTAAATATAGAGAAATCTTCAGAAAATGTATTACTGATGACTCTTAAGGCTGTAGCTGAGTAAGATGAAACCAAACATGTCTGACACATGTAATGTGACTTTTGAAATCATCAGCATGATGGAGTCACAGGGGAAGACTGTTGGACCAGATTAACAAACCATTCATCTCTCCCTGTGTGGAATTAGTTAATGTCTGTCTATGCAGTCTGCACCATTCAGTATTTTGAATGGCTCTAACTTTTTAATGAATTTTAGAAGAGCAGTGACCTATGGAGTTGAATACTCTTTAGGAGAGTGGAACACCATCTGCAATCACTTCTTATATAAGGTTGAGGCACTTTTTTATATTATTACTGTTTGATGTAAAAAATGACGAATAATGGATCAAGGAGGTTTTTATAGTCACATTTCTATGTTATTTTCAGACCAGGTCAACCATACATGTATTGTAGTCATAATCCTTTCCTTTCTAGATGTTAGTATGAAAAATGGATATAATCAAATATATGACTATGATTCAGACTATAGGAAAAATTTTATATGTATCTGTAGTGAAAATATCTAAATATATATCAGTATACACCCAATGTGTTTTGTTTTAAAGAAAGAAAAGAAAGATAATATGTTCATCAGACTGGACTGGATAAAGGTGAGGCACTGTGGTTTCATTTATGGAAAAACTCTCTAAAATGAAATTACTTAATAGCTTTACATAATATATTAGAATATGCAGAATTTTAAAATGTGTATAAGTGATCCATTATAATGTGAAATGTGTAACCATTGATATTTTATCCCTTAACTGATTTTAATTCTTTTATTTTTTAAAAAAATATATTTGTATTGATTTCAGAGAGAGGAAGGGAAAGGGAGAGAGAGATAGAAACATCAATGATGAGAGAATGATCATTGATTGGCTGCCTTCTGCACACCCCACACTGGAGATCTAGCTCGCAACCTGGAATTGAACAGTGATCTCCTGGTTTATAAGTCGACAATCAAACACTAAGCCATGCCAGCCAGGCTACTTCCTTTATTTATATGATCTACTCAGACCGTATTTTCCCCCTCTTGTTCTGTTAAACCTCTTCCCTACTACAATTTTCAGTTTCTTCTGGCTAAGTGGTTTGGAGCAGGAAAAATAAAAGCAGACTATACTTCTCCCGTGAGATTGGATATTAGAGACACCAGTTCTTCTCTTTGTTATACGTTACACTTCTGTTATTTTTCTCCATTTACGTCATTTTCTTTCTACGTTTACTTTTCCAAGTACATGACATATCCTTAGGTGTGGAAAAAGTAAGCCTTTTCGAGAGTAAAGTGTTTCTTGTCACTAATTTCTTTTCTCTTACCAAAAGAATATACCCACATGCCACATTATCTATATGCATTTATTCAGCATGCATCATTTCAAACATATAGTCATGTTTACTGGCAAAACAAAAAGAATTATTTGCTGAGCAATTATATGTGAGAACTGTTGATACTGTGCTAAGTGTAGTGGGTACCATAGGGAATTCATTTTATGCCACAAGAGATCATCATTTAATGAAAGGTAGATAGATACACACACACACACACACACACACACACACACACACACACATATATATATATATATGTTAAAAGTTAATTAATTATAAAACTATATAATTATTGGTTGAGGTTACTCAAAGGTATAAAATATGATTATAGTGCAAGGGAGAGGATTATTATTTTTCCTTTTAATTAGCTTAGCATTACAGAAGAGACAGTTCAGTAGATGGTCTGGCTCTGTTTAAAATAATATTTAGCTTTGGTCAAGAATGTTTGTGCCACAGCAAAGGAAACCATCAACAAAACAAAATGACAACCTACTGATTGGGAGAAGATATTCACCTATTCTATATCTGATAAGGAATTAATTTTCAAAATTTATAATAAAGGGATACAAATCAACACCAGGAAACAATTCAATTAAAAAATGGGTAGAAGACCTGAATAGACACTTATCCAAAGAGAAAATATAAATGGCCAATAGACATGTGAAAAGATGCTTAATGTCACTAATCATCAGAAAGGTGCACGTTAAAACCACAGTGAGATGCCACCTCACAGAGTTTAGAATGGCTACTAAAAATCAATCAACAAACGTGTTGAAAAAGGTTTGGGGAAAAGGGAACCCTCATGCACTCTTGGTGGGATTGCAGGTTGGTGCAGCACTATGGAAAGCAGAATTGAGGTTCCTTAAAAAGTAAAAATGGAACTGCCTTATGACCCATCGATTCCACTTTGGAGTATGTATCTAAAGAAATGCAAAAACACTAATTCAATGGAATATATGCACCCCTGTGTTCATTGCAGCAATTTTTACAATAGCTAATATATGGAAGCTACCCAAGTGCCCATAAATAGTTGAGTGGATAAAAAAGTGATGGTACATATATACAATGAAACGTTGCTTGACCATAGAAAAGAATGATATGTTACCATTTGTGACAGAATGGATGGACCATCCTAGAGGGTACTATACTAAGGGAAATAAGCCAGACAGAGAAGACAAATACCACGTGATTTCACTTATATGTGGAATCTAAAGAACGGAATAGACAAACAAACAACTGAAACAGACTCATAGGTACAGAGAACAGACTGATGGTTGCCAGAGGGGTTAGGGATTGATGGGCAGGGTGAAAAAGATGAAGGGATTAAGAAGTACAGATTGGTAGTTACAAAATAGTCCCGGGTATGTAACGTACAGCATAGGGAATATAGTCAACGGTATTGTAATAACTATGTATGGTGCCAGGTAGGTACTGGAAATTTCGGGGGGAGCACGTTGTAAAGTATATGGTTTAACCACTCTGCTGTACATCTGAAATGAATACAAAATAATATTGAATGCAATCTTTAGTTGAAAAATAAAATTTTTAAAAAGAATAATTTTGTCATATATAACTGACTTGCTTCCTCTTGTTTTGTTATTCTTTAAATTTTTTCCATATTATTTTATTGCCTTTTTGTTGATTACTAAATAATTTCATGCACAACATGCTCTCTGCATTTAAAACAAAATAAATCAACTACACACATTTATCACTTTCTAGTAGTATGTTTTCATCTTCATGACTCAGAGTTTCAAAATCAGTTTAAGTTTTAACTTTCTTTAGGAACTTCCAATTCCTTGTCCTTGATTGTGATGTCTTCAGGTGAGGCACTTACTCATAATTCAGTTGCTCATAATAGGAGAAAAAAAACAGTTGAGAGGAAATGAGAGTAAATTAACTTTATGAGACTTAATTCAACAGATTCCAGTACATTCCTGAGCCTTGATATCAGAGAGGCCAACGCATTGACATAATTTGTAGTTATTCTTAATGTTTTTCTGAGATCGAGTCAGTGGAACATGATAGTTTAAATACACCATTTGTGTGGATTTTTTTGGAAATTGTAGGCAATAGGCAATCACACACAACACTCAGTAATCACCGTATTTTATATATTTTTTAAAAGTATTGCCAGTGTGCTAAGTAGAATTCAGGGGGAACCGATGATCTGCATTATAGAGTTACTTTACCTTCATTTCATCATTGTAACGGTAGAATAGTAACTTCAGATACAACTATGTGGATTTACTTTAGCTATCAAGAACATTACTACACACAATGCTAGATAAACTCTGCATGTACTACAATGTAAATGATACATGCAAGCAACATTTGTCTTCATTAAAATGAGTGACGTATTTGTATGTCTTACTGTGAAAAGATTACTAAATACAACACATCTATCAGACAGAATAGAGTAGCATAATCAGGTATATTGTTTTTTGCAAAAACGAAATAAAATCATACATAAATGCATGCTTTGAAAAGCAGAATTACCTGGGAAGATACATATAAATCTCAACATATTCAGACACAGTTGTTTGTTTGCTGTTCCTGTCCGATTGCTTTTCCAAAGGAGTTAAGTTAGATTGTGACCTAAAATACCTAAACGCCATAAGACAGTTAAAGAAGAAAATGTACAAAATGAAAAGGGAGGAAGAAATATCCAGATATACACACATAAGTTCTGTGATTTAACAAATTTAGTTGGAAGTTTTTCTAGCCAAGGCTAAAAAATGCAACCTTGACAAATGCAAGTAATCTTTACAGGATAAAAATAATTTAACAAGCCAGTTTTCACAGAACAAGCTTTTCTTTAAAAATAAGTCCCCTTGTGGACCCTGATGCAATACATTCTGAATATTAACTGGGCATTTTCAAATCATTGTTTTCCTTTTAGTTTTTACCATGTTTCAAATACACACATATCATTCTATGAATTTACATTCATAGTGACTTTTTATAGCTTTTGTAAATAAACTTTTCTTTAGATAATGCTTATATTTTGGCTGATCTGGCCATAAGTGACTTTCTGGATTTTTATTATGGCATGGACAGAGGATGGATAGTCAACCAACATGGTATTTGTTTTCTCCCACACCACTTTTTACTTGCAAGCACAAAATTGAGGAAATAATCATTTTTATAAGATTTGATGTTCTTTTCACAATAGCTTGCTTCCACTACAATACAAAGAAATTGACTTTCAGGAGAATGTGGAAGAGGTCACTGGATATCTGCTCCACCTGATCTACACACCTTCCTTCGTTAGGCCATTCTGCACACAATATACATGCCTTTGCTTACAGGCTTGCAGCAGGCCTGCCTGCGTGAGAAGTGTTCTCTGCGTGTTGCCTCCCATAATAGGAAATTTAGCGGTTCCCATAAAATGCCAATAAGCATAGATTAGTAAAATGGAAAGCAGCATTTAAGCCAGAACAACTACACCTACATGTATTTTGGTGCTAAGTAATGCTAAGGAAACCTATTTCTCTCAGGCCTCTTACAGCTTTCTCCTCTCACCTTTGAATAAATAAATCCATCCTATTTTAAGTGTTCTTTTATAATCTACATGTAGATGCGTCCCAGATTGCTAAAGTTCATTCTGATATCTAAAGTTCCTATTGACCTTATCCGCACGTTCCTGGTCACCCTGGTGGGAAAATTCTATCAGATATTTACTTCTTCAATTTCTATGCATTCATATACAATTTGTCTTAAGTCTGGCAATTTCAAATTCATATTATCATTGCCACCATACTCAGTCAGGCTGACAGGACCTTAATTCTAGTACAACAGCCATAGCTTCCTTTCTGTCCAGTGTTCATGCTCTTATATATCCTGTGTCCTTCTTCCAGAGTAATGCTGGATACTGCTCATCTCACACCCATATTCAGAAAAGTTCCATTTGTTCCCCATTGCCAGGACATTCATGAAAACAGCAGGTTACTAGTATCCAGACTTATCCTCCTCCACTTCTCAGTTGCAACCTGCTACTCCTGTTCATAAGTTTCTTACCACCTGTGTGCATGTGCAGGTGGTAAGCTTTTGCTACTCTCACTCCACCCAACCACATCCATTCTCAGAGGCACAAATCAAATTTGATCCTTTTTTTTCAATTTTCCCGTGACCATATCATTATATGTTGTTCTTTCATTTTTTTCAATTTCTATGGTTTTTTCTTCTTCTCATGTGAACATTTAAGCATGCGTATTCTCTTTAGATATCTGGTTACCATGATCTGAAGATAACAGACTATCGAGAGCTCCATAAAACCAGCTATTCTGCCCTAGCTGGTTTGGTTCAGTGGATAGAGACTAGGCCTGAGGACTGAAGGGCCCTGGGTTCGATTCCAGTCAAGGGCACATGCTTAGGTTGCGGGCTTGATCTCTAGTAGGGGGCGTGCAGGAGGCAGCTGATCTGTGATTCTCTCTCATTATTGATGTTTCTATCTCTCTCTCTCCATTCTTCTCTCAAATCAATAAAAATATTTAAAAGAAACCCAGCTATTCCATCAGAAATATGAATCATGATAAAATATGTCTGCTGGATTGATTGCAATAAAATAGCTATTCATCAAGCTTTTTTAGCTTTAGCATGGCTATGTCAGGATGTAGAGAATTTGAATTTGATGAGTGTTTGTCTGTTCTTTATTAGTTCCCAAAGCTGCATTAGGTGAAATTACGCATGTTAGAACTTTTCTCTACCAATGAGGATCACACATCTGTCATGAATCAGAAAATAAAAGATCTTTTATTTCAGAGAGTGCCTTATATAGTTTTGCCTTTTGTGTATATCTTATTTTTCAGTGGGAAAATTTTTTCAGCAAGTATTGAGAATCTATTTCATACCTTTTTTGCATCCCTTCATTTTTATGATGCTCAGTTTTTAGCAGAATAAAATTAATAGAATCAGCATAACAGGATTGCATTGTAAATTCCTTTCTAACTTTTTAAAAAATATATATTTTATTGATTTTTTACAGAGAGGAAGAGAGAGGGATAGAGAGTTAGAAACATCAATGAGAGAGAAACATCGATCAGCTGCCTCCTGCACACCCCCTACTGGGGATGTGCCCACAAACAAGATACATGCCCTTGACCAGAATTGAACCTGGGACCCTTCAGTCTGCAGGCCAACGCTCTATCCACTGAGCCAAATCGGTTAGGGCTCCTTTCTAACTTTTCTGATAGCTGATGCCATATGATGTGGTGACTTTTGTATATGGATACTGATTATGCATTCCCTCTGTATTTGTCATAATTTGACCAGATAGAAGCAATATGCATGTGTTGTAAACTTACTCTGTACCTAAGTAAGCCTGTTTCACTTCAGACTTGTTGCCAGTTTAGCTAGTTCTGAAAAGAACCTAGAAGTGAAATTTTTACTGCATCTACATTATCAATAAAAAATTTCAGTAAGCATATTTAAAAGTTGGAATTTTCATATGGATTTTGAAATATTTTAATGTTTTAGGAATAAAAAATAAATATTATTTTTACAAAAGAACTCTCATTCCTATAAATGTTAGTCTTATCCTCAAATTTAGCATTTTCTGACATACTTAAAGAAGCAAAGAATCCATTAACTATGAAATTGTTAATATACCCAATTTTAACCTGTAGATAGAGAAAATAAATTCTGGCTACAGGGTGATCTCAATATTAATCATGAGCCTCTACCGTGGGTAGAGATAATGCTGTGATAATTTATAGGTTTTTTTAACCTTCCTTAACATTTTCATGAGCTGCTAAATTTAAATTCTGAGTGTCAGTACATTAGTCAGTAAAATACCTGTGCTGTTCTTCATTGTTATTTTATTTGTTTGTGAGCTTTTTCGTGTTATGGAATATATTATCTGGAAACTACATTATGTTTCCAATTATTTTGGATTATAACTACTATGGAAAATTTTATCAAATATTTTTAATATATAATGTTTTGGTCTATTGTCTCATCAATCAAGTTTGATGAATTATGTAATAATTATAATTATGTAAAAATAGTGTCTCAACATTACAAGATAATTCTATTTTTGTGAAAGGTGATTTTAAAAGTTAGACACTTTTAGGTCAATGCACAGATACATAAACTCTTAGAATTGTAGGTTTCAAAGGGATCTTAGAGGTTATTTGTTTTACTCTATTACCTATCCTTTCCTTGTTAAAACTGACAGAGTAATTTTTCTCTTCTGAGTATATTTAATGATGAGGAACTAATTTCTAGAAACACAATACATTCTAACATTGCACCTAAATGTTAGAAAGTTTGGACTTTTTTGTAAAACAAAACCTAAACCTAAATATAATTTAAAAAACATTATCTTTTATGGGAAACACTTTGAAAATTATATAAGATTATAGAAGAAGGTATAGAAAAAAGCCATAAGTGGGAAATACTAATGAAAATAGTTAGCATTTTGCGTGTATATTTTTGCTGATATTATTCTAACAAGCTTTATACATATTATATCATTAATCCTTATGACCTCTGTGATGTAGACATACTATTCTTTCCATTTTACGGAAGAGGAAGTTTGGTATCCTGGGCTTAGAATACACACTCTCAACCAGCTCTTCACAGGGTAAACAGCATGCAGCTCAGCAGGGAAAGAATGAGAGCTGAGAATTAGGAAGGAGCCTTTATTGCCTTAATCTAGAACCAGGCACATCATTTCCGCTCAGCTTTCATTGGTCGGAGCACATCAGGTGATCCCAGCAAGAGGCTAGAAAGCATGGATTTCTGTATAAATCAGAAGGGGAAATATATATAAGATTTGGTGTGTACCTAGCTTTGTCTCTGACATATCCTCTATGGAGCATTCCTCAAATACCCAAACCCACACTTGCATCGGCTCTTTTCAATCTTCTTTATGCTCTCTATATTCTAATCTGGACTGTGTCCAATTATTGTTGAACATAGATTCATTGCATGCTGGCAGCTAGGTGTGAGCAAGTGTGCGTGAGGGTTTAAAAGCTATAGACCAAACTATGTAGTAACACTGTAGTTAATCTTTGACCTAGAAAGATTGAATTAACCAACACCCCCTGGCCCTTTGGAAACACATTATTTTGGGACCTCCTTGAAACCCACTTCCCCTTTAAAAGACATGTCTGGGACATTCACATTAGTGATCTGAGGTTTTTAGGCACTTCTCATTTATAAAACCATCTTTGCTTCTTGAAATCCTTTCATATGCCATCTTAGGTGTTGTCACTGAAAAGAGGATTTGTTTCTTCATATTGTATGTACTTGCATTTGTAAAGAGGAAGTGATATGGAAAAATAATGGCATTGCTTACATTCCTAAGTTATTTTACATAAATATATTAATAAGATATGGGTATCATCATTTTAAATATGAGCAAACTGAGTCTCAGAAAAATTCAGGTGAGATTGAGATCTAAGCTTACCAATGTGGCTTTTACTAAGCTGCTTGGTTTTCCAGCCAAAGGTTCAATAGTTCATTTTTTTAACCTAATTCTTATTTTTAATGGCACTTGAGTATAAAGAGCTAAATGATCACTCTTACATAAAAATAACAATGCAGGTTTAGAAGCAGCTTGCTACATAATTGTGTGCCAACATTCACATTGTAATCTTTCCTGCTCATATTCTAGCTGACATCTTGTGCATAAATATTCACATCTGTCTTGGCTCTGAACTAGTGACACATATGATAGAATTCATAACACATCTTGGACAATATTCACCTTTAATACAGTGACAGCAAAACATGAACTAAAATAAAGCCACACATAACATAAGGGCACAAATTACCAAGTAACAAATTTAATTTCATCTTTGGAACCAAATGTAAGAAAGCCATTCCAAATAGCAATGATTTTTATAAGTGGCTGCTAGCGTGAAGATCAAGTTACCTGATACGCTTGCTTCCTTTGGCTTTCAGAACATACTCTTCCACAATTCTACTTCTCTGCTCTGTGTTCTCCTTTTCCTTTGTTCCTTAAATGTTATTTCCCTTTAGAATTCATTCTTGGGCTTTCCTTTTTTTGCCATTTTAAACAGTTAATGTCACTAACTACTATATATTTAGTAGCACTTCGTGCTGATAATTTCCAAATCTTTATCTCTAGTTCAACATTCGTTGTCCCTAAGTAAGTGGCATCAAAACTCACCCCGTTATCAAAGTGAAAGATCTAGATGTCGCCCTTGGCTCTTTCTTCCTTGACATCCGACTAATGCTTATTTCTGTCCATTCTGACTGCCTAATAATGTTGATCAAATCTGCACTTCTCTTTCAGACCCATTGCCATTTCAGAGCATCAGAATTTCTCTTGAATTATTGCAGCTGCCTCCTGACTGGCACTTGCCCTACCACCAAACTGTAAATAATTATATACAGTTATGATAAGGGAAGACTGGTACAGATGTAGCAATATAAAAGTAAACCAATTCAGCAAAACAGAAGATCGAGCAAGATATATATATATATATATATATATATATATATATATATATATATATATAGAGAGAGAGAGAGAGAGAGAGAGAGAGAGAGAGAGAAAGAAATACGTTCCATCTGTCATGTCAATAAGCAAGTTATGTACTTATTAATAAAATGTTGCAAATGATTGACACAACTGGCTATTTATTAGAAAAAATATCATCTCTGACTATATAGAATGCTAATTTAAATTAAATATCTAAATGTATAAAATAAACTTAAAAATAGAAGAGTATATATAGAAGTCTATTTTTATAACATTAGGGTAATTTTTTAATATTATAAAGTTCCCACTAAGCAAGAAATGAAACTCAGAGTCATAAAAGAAGTGGTGGATAGGTATAACTACATAAACATTAAAAATGTCTCCAGTGAAAGACACTACAAATGAAGTTAAATTTAAGTATAAAATTAGAAGCAAATATTTGTAACATGTAAGACAAATTTTTATCCATGATAAAGATATAAATTGCTCCTAAAATTTCAATAGAAAGGTAACCAAATAGAATAACAGAAGCATTGCCAAAGGTGTAATAATGTACAAGTAACCAAAAAGAAAATATGAAACACTCTAACGCAGCAGTTCTCAACCTGTGGGTCGCGACCCCTTTGGCGGTCCAACGACCCTTTCACAGGGGTCGCCTAAGACCACCCTGCATATCAGATATTTACATTACGAGTCATAACAGTAGCAACATTACAGTTGTGAAGTAGCAACAAAAATAATTTTATGGCTGGGTCACAACATGAGGAAGGTATTTAAAGGGCCAGAAGGTTGAGAACCACTGCACGTATGTCCAATTTTATTCTCTATCAGAAAAATGTAACTGAAAACAATAAGATACTATATTCTCCCATCAAATTTGTAAAGATTAAAACAATGATAATATCCAGTGTTGTTAAGGGTACAAGGAAATGATCACTGATATTCTCTGTTGATGGGAGTAAAAATTGTCTTTCTGAATATTGAACACCATTTTTAAAGAAATAATCAGAAAATACACAAAAGTGTTAGTCAGAAAGATGTTAATTATAACATTGCTGTAGGAAAATAAAGACAAAGCAATGCTAGCTATTGGATAGGGTAAAGACTAATCGCTGTGCCTATGCCTTGGGCTAGTACCTCGCTATTAAAAACAGGTACAGATGGCGATGCATAGTCTGACTCCTGTTCATGGAGAAAAAGCAAACAAAAACTCCTACTACTAGGAAACATTCTGAAAGGTTAAGATTAAGCTGTTAACGATGTTTACTCGCAAGAAAGCTCTTGGATTGGGTAAATACGGGAAGCTAAAAAGAGTTACCTTCACATTTAACTTTGTATTCTTCTAAAATATGTTATTTAAAAAAATTAAGCTTTATTCCCAGCTTTATTCTGATATAATTGACATATCATTTTTTAATTTTTAATTTTTAAATTTTTTTAAGTTTTTTTATTTCAAGAAAAACGATCTTAAATATAATAATGTTACATGCAATAAACATTAATATCTCAAGAAAAACTTTTAAATATGATAATGTTACATGCAGTAAACACCAATTATTCAAGAAAAATGATCTTACATATAATATCCGACAAAATAGACTTTAAAAGCATCATGCTAAGCAAAATAAGCCAGTTGGTAAAGATAAATATCACATGATCTCACTCATTTGTGGAATATAATGAACAACATAAACTGATGAACAAAAATAGAGCCAGAGGGGGGAATATATTCTAGAATATAATAGAACTAATCCTGTTATTTACAGATTTTTGATATTTCCTACAACTTTTATGATATAATACTATGTTAGTACAGTTTTGGTAATATTATTATACTTAAAATCCTTTTATTCTTGAAATATTAATGTTTATTGCATGTAATAATTGACATATCATTTTGTATTTGTACAATAATGATTTAATATATGTGTATATATAGTGAAATGATTGTGAAAATTTTAGTTAACATATATCAAAATTGCAAATATTTTTATGATGATAACTTTTAAGTTCTACTCTCATAACTGCTTTCAAATATAATCATTCAGGTAACGATAGTAACCATGCAGGAATCACATCCCCCAAATTTATTCTTCTTATAACTAGAAGTTTGTACACTTTGATCACCTTCATAGATTTCTCCCATACCCAACCACAGTTTCTAGAATCCATCTCTCTTTTCTTTGTTTCAAAATATTTTTGTTGTTTTTTCTTTTTCTTTTTTTAGACTCAACATGTACTAGTAAGTGACATAATACAATAGTTTTCTTTATCTGTGTGACTTATTTCACACAAACCTTAGCAAATGATCTCAAGGCCCTTTCATGTTTTCAAGTGGCAGGATTTCCTTTTTTCTTATCCATTCATCTGTTAATTTGCACTTATGTGAATCTTTATATGACAAGCATGTATAACTTCTTGAAAATTAAAAGACAGGTAGGAGGTCTGTACAATATCCTGAAATACTTTTTATAATTATTGTCAATGCAGCCACTGCTTAAATATATTCAAAGCTGAAAACCTCTGAACAAATTACTAGGATTTTTATCATGGGATACTTGAATAAGAATTAATTTTTTTCTGAAAGAATAAAATTAATCAATTTAAGTTTTAGCTAGCCTTGTCATGCTAGCACTAGCATAACATACTTTATCTAAATTAAAACTAATAAAAACTATCTAAGGAACACTATTGGACAGCACTATTTAATATGGTTATTATGACTCAGCATAGAAGATTACATATCTGACAAAATGAAAGTTACAAGAAGTTATTATTACTTTTTTTATATCAAGTAGTAAAGACTTTGGAGTTTGTTTAATCTTTTTAAATAGGTTATATCAAAAGAAAGTGTCTTTTTAATTGTATCCTTGTTTTCTTTTGACTTTAAGTTGAAAAGATTTACATATATATGTGTCTTTGTTCATTTATAAGAAATGAATTATTAAGAAAAATATGTGGCTATAATTGTTTAAAAACATTATTTTTGTTAGGTTCAGTTACAGGAGTAGGCGAGAAACATAGGTATAATTGCATTGGGGAACATTTTTACCAGTTATAAACATTGTGACACACTAAGTATCTTTGAAAGCATAAATTAATAAAGAAATGCATATTTCATCATGACCTTCACAGATTTTATCTAACGTCCATGGCATAACCCCAATCATGATGAAAAATAGGAAAAAAAGAACCTAGAACTTGACCTCATAAAGCTCAATGCACCATAACTGTTTTCCTATTTCCTACAATTCTAATGAAAAACCTTAGCTATGCTATCAGATTATAGCATGGAAGATAGATTTGAATTTCAAAATGTATCTATCCACTTAGTGCTTTTTTTCCTGTACATGTTAATTTTATAAAGTAAATACTTCTGTAAACAAAGAACCAGTTTGGTGTTCCTTGCACTTTATTTTGTTTGTTCAAACAAATACTGGAAAAAAGGATAGAATATGCTTATCAGTGAAATAGTAGTCACATTAAAATATAGTAGCAGTAAAAGAGAAAAATTCTCTTACCATTGAAACACTTAAAAAATGACACCTTCAAAACCTTGGTGTCTTACAGCTTTTATTTAGTCTAAATTACCCTTGCAAAAGACGTTACTCTCTGCTTAAGAATATGTATTTCTTTTTTTCTTTACCGTTTTCCTCATTGTGACCTCCTAAATTGCGTGAGTATTCCCTACATAATTTATTTCAGTATTGGCGATAAGTAGCAGAAAGGTTAATTATCAAAGAGCTGTAATGACATCAAGAAATGATTTATTTAAATAGGACATATATGGAATGTGTATAATTTTTTATCATCTCAAATAACTTTTCAAGTAATTTGGAAACAATTCTCTAGGAATAGAAACCATACTCAACCCAAAGGTACAAAAGTTCATTGAAATGATAATATTATTAGTAGATTTTCATGAGTATAATGAGTCAGGTGTTAAATTTGACTGATACGCTTGAGATTTTTCTTCTCAATCAATTCCTTTTTAGCTTTAAGATTTTAGCATTAACATCTATAGTCAGTAGCAGAGCTGTGGAATCCAATTTGTTCTCTCTCTCCCATTTCTTACCCTTCATAATGATAATGAAGATAATGAGAATGAAAAACACTAAGAGACAGGTGCTATTAGCATTTCTGTTTTAAGATAAGGAAATTTAGGCTCAGAGGGATTAAATATTGAATCCACACATACAGATAGTCTGTGATGATTCAAATACTAGACATTGGACTCTTAACTGTAGAACCATAAACCTATATATTATGATATACCTCTACACTGTTACTCTAACATTTCCTCTTCTATGTTTCTTGGTTTATACCATTTACCCCTATTTAATGTCGTTCCTTGTTTATCTCTACATATATGAATTTGTGACATGCATTTGAGACAAAGAATTTACATTCCATCACTAATTAAACCTTTAATGCAAGCATTATAAGGGAAGAGACTGTACTATAGTTATTTGGTCACCTAGTCTAATACTTGGAAAACAGATCAATAAATGTTCCGTGACTTAGTAGTTCATTACTTATTAAAGTATAAATTTTATATACTATTCAACATGTGGTCTACTCTTATTTGCCTCAACTACTGCAAGTAGTCTTGAATTTTAATTTGGAATTTTAATTGGAGGCTTTAATTAAACCTTTCCATAAAGCATTTAACAGACTGACTCTTACAAGGGTATACAGGTAGCTAAATAAATGGAGTCTGCTGTACGCAGCATGAATGCATGAGTTTTTACTAGATCTGAACTTTTTTTGGTTTGAAGGGTCATTAGAGACTCGTGTGTGTGTGTGTGTGTGTGTGTGTGTGTGTGTGTGTGTGTGTACGCGCGCGCAGGCATATTTGCTTATACGCGTGCTTTTTTAGGGAGAGAGGGGTACTGGCATATTTATTTATTTTATTCCAAACACACCAACAGAAGCTGAATTTTCTTTAGCTTGAAGTTGCAGAAAAAGGCAAAGATTGAAATATGATCCTAGGTAAATATTCACCTTGATTAGCCCCACGTTCCAAGTCAAGAATTGTCCTGTCTTGTGATATTAGAGCCAGAGTTTAAGATCTAATGGGAAAATTAAAGCCTGGGGGCGGAGGGGAGTTCCAGTGTTAGAAGCCAGTACAAAAGCAAATCAATCATTTATTTTCCTATGAGAAATATAATGTGTATATTATCTGGTAGAGGAAGATACCAGTAACCAATTATATCAGTGATGGCGAACCTATGACACGCGTGTCAGAGGTGACACACGAACTCATATTTTTGTTTGATTTTTCTTTGTTAAATGGCATTTAAATATATAAAATAAATATCAAAAATATAAATCTTTGTTTTACTATGGTTGCAGATATCAAAAAATTTCTATAGTGACACGGCACCAAAGTTAGGGTTTTTCAAAATGCTGACACGCCGAGCTCAAAAGGTTCGCCATCACTGAATTATGTATTTAAACTTTACAGTGGTTGTTGAACCTAAGGTGTCCCCTCCCCAGAAAAGACAAATTTGATGACATTATATTTTATATGTAAATGCTTTTCATTCCATGTTTCCAGGTCTTATAATCAGACATTAACATCCAGATTGCAAGCAGCAGTGAAATAGCCCAAATAATAATTTTACAAGTAAGTAAACGTAAACAACAAAAAAGGTTAAATAGCTTGATCATGGAAATATTGCTAGGTTTCAGCTATGTTGGGACTAGAATTCAGAACTCTTCGTCCCCATTCCTAGGCTTTTCCCATTGCTGCACGAGCTCTAAACTTAACAGTTATCACAAAGGAAAATTTTAAACATCACTGCCTCTTATTTGGCGTTGGAGACCGAAGCTTTGACAAAAGCATGATTGAAAACGAACTGGACTAATGCTCAATAGAATGGACATAATGGCAGGAAATTATTCCACCACTATATCCCCAGAGACAAGAGCAGTGTTTAACCTAGCAGAAGCTCACTTAATTATTTGTTGAATAGATGAATACAAGTGACCAGTGACTGTGATGCCTACCATGTTGTTTGGAAAGAATTACAAGCACTAGCCACGCTGCTGAGGACACTCCATGGAAACAGATTGCAATATTCACTTGAAGTGGAGGACATATCAGCACCTGCTTATCTGCCGAGGGTACCTGCTTGCTATAAGTTTGTGTGCATTTGCAGGAACTTGTGAGTCTCCTATTGACAATAAACAGGAGACTGACGAGTTCCCGGGAACACCCACAAATCTTCCTACTCATTTCTCCTGCTTTGCAATGGACAGCATGCTGTGACTGGTGCTTACCACTGTTCTCAGTGCCTCCAAGTTTTGAGGATAAATTTAAGGTCTAAACAACCAAACAAAAATAGTAATCTTGGAAATGAGAAGTAGTTCACCCAGGCAGATGTCAGCTCATCAGTCCATCATGGATGCTAGTAGGTTTGCTTGATCAGCTTCTCAGATGTTGAATCTGCTCAAGGATTGCATCTCTTCTACACTAAGTCTTGATAATATCATTGTAAATTGAACAGTTTATAAGAGCCATTTTAAATTATACCCTCCTTTATTTGATAAGACTTGAATTATTCAATGAAATAAATGCCAGTGCTCCTGTGAAAGAAAATGTGTAGACTTTTTAGAAAGAGAAAAAATAAAAAATTATAGGCTTACCTATTAGTATTTCCATAAACGTTTTCCCTGGTTATATTTTATTAGGACTCTGTTAACTTTATAAATGTAGGGATTGCTTTCTAATTTTTTTCTGAGAAAGTATTTCCTCTGTTTATGTTCATGTGTAACTTCAATTCATGTAATTACTTTTTTATATTGTAGTATTGTTTGATGGACTATATTTGGCACCAATATTTATAACATGAATCTGTTCTTAAACTTCTTGGAGCACCTTTACATGAAACTCAAAGTTGATCCTTTTCTTTATTGTCTATTCATGATATAGAAGCACTACAAACTCAAATGTTTTTAAAGGAAGTGTAAACATATGAAGTTGACAAAGTATATGCTACATTAGGGAGTAGTAAAGACTGTAGATAACATAGACATATCTAAAGACTTACACATTCAATTAGAAAAAAATCACGTCTAAGGGTTAGATTTCAGTTAAATATTCTATAATAATGACTGGCAAAGTTCTTCCCAGTGTCTCCGTGTATCACTCGCAATTTTGTATTAAAAAATTAAATAAAATTCCTTACATTTAAGCTTAGACTACAAACACTTTCCTTCATTTCCATGAATTTTCTTTCTAGAACAACATACTGCTTTTGTTTTATTTTTCAGTTAAAATACAATTTGGAGGTCATTTCTTTAGGATGTCATCAGTTGATTTCAATTATCCTGGCATAAATATGGACAGATATGTAATCAACTGAAAACATGTTTTCAGACAGAAGTATAGTTAAGCACTGCTCAGTAGACCTCTTCCACCTTAATGACCTGATATTACAGCTCTCAGCCCTTTTTCCTGCCCACATCTCTACCCATTAGGTGATTGTCCCAGTGAGATAACACTGCTGGCTGTGGCTTAGATCAAATAATTTGTGGGCTATGTTCACTTCCTAGTAGCTTGGCTCTGATGTGTACTTTAAAAAGCTCATTATATCAGAATACAGTAAGGTGGCTTCAGTATCATTTTATAAAATTATTTTTTATTTTTTAAATTACTGTTGACATAAAATATTATATTAGTTTCAGGTCTCCACCCCAGTGATTAGACATTATAAAACTTATTAAGTGGTCTTTCCCAAAATCTCATACCTACCTGACACCATACATAGTAATTAGAATATTATTGACTATATTCCCTATGCTGTACTTTAGAGCTCATGAATACACTATAAATACTAATTTGTACTTGTAAATCCCTTCACTTTTTTCATGCATTCCACCAACCCCCCTCCCATCTGGCAACCATCAAAATGTTCTCTGTATCTATGAATCTGTTTCTGTTCTACTTGTTTGTTTACTTTGATTTTTAAATTCAATTGTTGATAGATATGTATTTTTGCCATTTTATTAATCATATTTTTAATCTTTTTCCTTCTTAAAGAAGACCCTTTAACATTTCATGTAATACTGGGTTAGTGGTGATAAGCTCCTTCAACTTTTTGTGTGTGTGTGTCTGAAAAGCTCTTTATTTGATCTTCAATTCTAAATGATAGCTTTGCTGGGTAGAGTAATCTTGGTTGTAGGTCCTTGCTTTTCATCACTTTGTATATTTCGTACCACTTTCTTCTGGCCTGCAAAGTTTCTGTTGAGAAGTCAGCTGACAGTCATATGGTTACTAATTGCTTTTCTTTGGCTGCTTTTAAGATTCTCTCTTTGTCTTTAACCTTTGGCATTTTAATTATGGTGTGTCTTGGTATGGGCCTCTGGGTTCATCTTGTTTGAGACTCTCCATGCTTCCTGGACTTGTATGTAATTTTCTTTCACCAGATAAGGGAAGTTTTCTGTCATTTTTTTCAAATAGGTTTTCAATTTCTTGCTCCATCTCTTCTTCTTCTGGCACCCCCATAATGTGAGTGTTGTTATACTTGAAGTTGTCCCAGAGGCTCCTTACACTATCTTCATATTTTTGGATTCTTTTTTCTTTTTGCTCTTCTGATTGGGTGTTTTTTGTTTCTTTATATTCCAAATTCTTAATTTGATTCACAGTATCCTCTACTGTTGATTCCCTATAAATTATTCTTCATTTCAGTTAGTGTATCATTCATTTCTGATTGCTATTTTTTTATGTTGTTGATATTCTCACCTAGTTTCTTTTTTTTTTTAAAATATATTTTATTGATTTTTTACAGAGAGGAAGGGAGAGAGATAGAGAGTTAGAAACATAGATGAGAGAGAAACATCGATCAGCTGCCTCCTGCACATCTCCTACTGGGGATGTGCCTGCAACCCAGGTACATGCCCTTGACCGGAATCGAACCTGGGACCTTTCAGTCCACAGGCCGACGCTCTATCCACTGAGCCAAACCGGTTTCGGCTCTCACCTAGTTTCTTAAAGTTCTGACTAAGTTCCTTGAAGTTCTTAATAAGTTCCTTGGACATCCTTATAACCATTGTTCTGAATTCTGTATCAGATAGTTTTCTTGCTTCAATATTATTTAGTTCTTTTTCTGGAGATTTCTCCTGTTCTTTCATTTGTGACCTATTTCTTTGTCTCCACATTTGGGCTGCTTCCCAGTATTTGTTTCTATGTATTGGGTACATCCGCTGTGTCTCCCAGACTTGGTAGAGTAGCCTGTATAGTAGGTGTCTGGTAGGGACCAGTGGTTCAGCCTCCCCAGTCACCTAAGCTAAGCACTATGTGTGAGCTTTGTGCACTGTCCTATTGTAGCTGAGCCTTGATTGATATTTGTGTCACTGGGAGGAATTGATCCCAAGGCCAATCAGTTGCAATGATCAGCTGCAACTATAGCTGAAGAGCTGCTGTGCAGGAGCTGACCCTATGGAGCAGGACTTGCTTGCATGGGGCTTTGGTGCTCACCAAGTCAGACTCTTCAGTGTGTCACTTGTGGAGGTGGTAGGGTTGAAATCCAGCATAGTCAAAGCTGACCACTGGGTGCACTGGCTCTGGGGCCTCCCAGGAGGTGCCAAGTCAGCCACTGCCTGTACCTTGCCTGTGGCCACCCATAAGGAGCTACAGAGCAATCTGCAGTTGGCTGCTACTTGTATTTGTCTTGGAGGTGCTCAGGAGAGGCCACCCTATGAACCAAGGCAAGCTGCTGCTAGTGCTGGGCCTGGGGCCACTTATTGAGAGGTACCGGGCACACTGAGGCCAGCTGCAGCTTATTTGAGAGATTTTAGGAATGTCTGAAGCATTCCTAAATGCTTAGTTGTATGGAAAATTCACTAGAAATGGATGAGCCTGCAAGTAGGGAGGGGCAGGGTTTCAGGGAATCACCAGAGCAGGGCAAAAAGTGTGAGCCATGTTAATGAAGACTCAGATAGTGTGCTGGTTCTGTGGTGGGGAGGGCTAAGCCAAAGAACACTGGCCTCTGCCAGCACCTCTGTCAGGAAATAAGCTGCCCCTCCAGCTCTTGCCCTGATTCCAGACAAGTTAGTTTCTCCCTGAATGTCCCACTTTCTTTTCAAGCTGCTGCCTCTTTCAGGCTGGAGCTCAGCGGGAGTGAGTCTGAGTAAGTCCATGCATGAGCCCTTTAAGAGGAACTGCCTAGTCTCCAGTAGACTCCATTTCACTCAGCCACAATCCCCACTGGTTTTTATAGCCCGAAGTCTTGGGGACTTCTCTTCCTGGCACTTGAACCCTGGGCTGGGGAGGCTGATGTGGGGCTGGGACCCCTCGCTCCTCAGGGAAACCTCCACAGCCAAGATATCTCTCCCGATTTTAAACAACCACGTGTGGGTTTAGGACTTAGCCTGTTCAGCTTCTCCACCCCTCCTACCAGTCTCCATGTGCTTCTTCTTTAATTCCCTAGTTGTAGGACTTCCATTTAGCTAGTCAGGTGGCTCTAAATCAGTGGTTCTCAACCTTCCTAATGCCGCGACCCTTTAATACAGTTCCTCATGTTGTGGTGACCCCCGATTTCATTGTTACAAATTGAACATAACTTAAAGCATAGTGATTAATCACAAAAACAATATGTAATTATATATGTGTTTTCTGATGGTCTTAGGCGACCTCTGTGAAAGGGTCGTTTGACCCCCAAAGGGGTCGCAACCCACAGATTGAGAACTGCTACTCTAAATGATAGTTGTTCTGCATTTTAGTTGTAATTTCGATGTGGTTGTGGTAGGCAGTCAGTGTTGTGTTTACCTACGTCACTATTTTGACCAGCTCCTTAAGTATCATCTTGAACATAGTATTGTTTTAATCCAATAATTCACTGACTTTGTTCTTCAATATTAGTAATAAATTACTGATCTCTCCAACATAATATGAGACACAGTCTGGACTTGGTGGATGAAAACCACTTTTCTGGGACATATAGTTTATCCTAATGCCAACAGTTTTCTTGGATAAGTGATCATTTATGGCAGAGACTATTGTCTTAATTCAAGGAGTTCATCTGGCCCTTGCCTTTAATAACTAGAAAACAAATTTCCACCCTCTTCTCCTATACACAGATCGATAATGTGAAACTTATGTGTCAGTTGACTTCAACTCAACACATGACCTTGGAACATTTTCTTTCAGCTGCTTTGCCAGATTCTGGGATCGAAATTGACAAGGAGATTGTCTGCATGTGGATCTGCCTCACTCATGGTAGATCATACATTACACTTTCTTCTTGTCCATCCCCTGCCCTGCATTACCTTAATGCAATGCCTGGCTAACGGCTTAGTGAACATAATCAGTGTCTGAAACATGGTCATCAGTATAAAAGTCTGATCACTCTGTCATCTCCAACCTTAATCTGATGGAACTCTGTATTTTTCTGTTACTTCTCCCCTCTCCTCTGTCTCTTTTTTTGATGTTCTATTAAAAGTATTATGTTTAGTTTATTTCAAGCTACCCAAGTGGCAACTCCTGTAACATTGGCATGTTATCTCATAATAGCAAAGTATGTTTTATTTTGCTGTTTGTTTGTGTGTTTTTTCTTAATATTATTTAAATGTTGTGCTTTATCTCAACTCAGATTGTTTTTATTATGGCTACCATTTAAGTCAGACTTTTAAAATTATCTGTTTACAATGTCCCAGGGAATATAGGCATTACAGCCACCTCAACAAGTTGATCACGACTTGAAATGATATGGCATACCCCGATTGTTTTTTTATTTTTTCATTAAGACTCACTTCACTTGAGAAAATCACCCTTAAAACAATATCGCCATTTGAAAGATAATCCTGATGATAAAAACCTTTAAAAGTGCAATAACAATAAGGAAAATAATTTTCACTTAGGTAAGAAATGATCTGAGGTGAGGATATCAGAAGGTGTTAGCAGGAAATAACGTTGTTCCTGCAAGATGTCAGCTGCTGAATTAGATAGTAAAGTAGAAAGAAGAAACTTATCTTGGGAGTACAAATATTTGTAGAAAATTTTGCTATGGCCAGTCATGTCTGAGAAAAGCAAGGCATTTATAGGAAAAGGGAGACCAAAACTCCGCCCCCCCAAAAAACCCTCCAGGAACTCAGATTTCCTAGTAAGAACTTCTCCAGGTCTTCAAAGAGGATCTTAGCCTCATTAAAAAAAATTTGGGACATTATGTAGACAGAAAAACAAAGACCTTCTTCTGTATAGATAGCAGATCAAAAACAAATTTGGGCAGTACATATCTTCTTTAAAATTGGAGGACAGGAAGTAGCAGTAGAAGGAATTATGTAAGTAAATATGGTGTACCCTGTGCAAAACCCCAGCGGCACATACTCTTTTCTGCTAGTTAAGAATCTAATTAAGACTTAATTTGTCATTGTCCTCAAATCTGAAGAAGAAGCCCTGCCCTTTCTTTTTAATTAAACTCCATTAACTCAAGCACTTCTGCCTACTATGAATTAATTGGCTCTTTCAAGTGCTCTTTCTACAAGGACTATACCATGTTAGACCTGCCACAAAAACTTCTTTATTTTTAAATAGTACAGTTTTAGCTTGGATTCAATTCTTTCAGCTTCCGTTCTTCATTCTCATTTTAAATATTAGCCAATAAGGTCGATCAATTCATTCTAGAACTGTGACCATTTCTGTCAATGTTTGATCTTTTCTGCAATGAATCTCCTCTCTCTTTCCACTCTATGTTTTATTTCTGAGGTTGGATAAAATAGTTAAAAACATGCCCAACTAGCAGAATAATGTACTTGGGGGCTTACTGGCAATTCAAACATAACTCACTGATGGTTCATTTATGGAAAAGTTAGTAAATTTCAAGGAATTCCAGACAATTCCCTTGAATTAGAAAGATACCTAAAATACTTCTTAAATTTTTTACTTACCCACCATTAACAAAGTCCAGATTTAATCACTGTACAGTCACTGTCACTATTGCTCCACAATGAAAATGCTAAGATGAAAGAATATTCTAAGAGGATTGAAAGGTGCTTCTAGGATTTCACCTGAGTGGAATAGAATTAGTTTGAGGCACCTAGTGTCTAACCTACAGGCATCCTATCCAAAAGTTCTGCCTGCTGGGCAGTGAAGGATGCCCCTTTTACTCCTCAAAAGGAGCATGACGTAGAAAGTTCTATTTTAATATTATATGTTATTATTTCCATAAGACCCCAATTCTAATGCAACTACCACTTTAAATGCATTTTTCATAGGTAGACAATTATAGTTGACTAGAGGCCTGGTGCATGAAATTTGTGCATGGGTAGGAGTCCCCTCAGCCTGGCCTGCACCCTCTTGCAATCTGGGACCACTGGCTCCTAACTGCTCACCTGCCTGCCTGATCACCCCTAACTTCTTGCCTGCTTGCCTGATGGCCCCTAACCACTTGCTTGCATGCCTGGTAGCCCCTAACCACTCATCTGCCTGCCTAATCACACCTAACCACTCTGCCTGCCTGCCTGATCGCCCCTAATCACCTCTGCCTCGGCCCCCGCCACCACGGCTTAGTCAGGAAGGATGTCTGGAATGACGCCTGGAAGGTCGTTTGGCTGTTCAGTCTAATTAGCATATTATGCTTTTATTATTATTGATTGCTAGCAATGAAATTTAGCTATACAATTAAATAGTGCTATGTGAGCCTAATTATAGTTTTTCACATTTTTTTCCTTAGAAAATACACTCTGAGTTCTGAAATATTGACTTATTTATTTTTGAACTTCTAAACAGTTAACTTTTAATTTGGAAGTTGTTCACATATAGACATATGTTGATAATTAAATATTTGTGTGGTCCTTTGAGATTACTCTAAGTATTTGCCCCTTTTAGATCACTATTTATTAACATTTCAAAAATCATGAGAGAAATTAAATATTTTCATGTAATAAAGCTCCTTATGGTAACAAAACCCATAACTGTATCTCCTCAGTCTGATAGTGGTTATTTCATACCATTCAGGAGGTCCATCAAATTGGAGCAACAGCTGTGATGTAGTTGGTTAAGCAGACACAATTACCAAGGGCCAATAATAGGTGGGTGTAGTGCTTGAATTGTATATGCTGGACATAATCCATCTTTGGGGGGGTTGGGGAGAGCAGACAGAGTGTGTAGGGGGATAATATGTTCAAAACAAAAACCACAGGAAAAATAACAATGACAAAATAATCCTTTATTTTTTTAGTATTTTGTTCAACTAATTCTCATTAAAGGTCAGCTATTTATTAAGAATATGCCCTGGCCAGTGTGGTTCAGTTGGTTGGAACATTGTCCTGTACATTGAGGGGTTTCGGGTTTAAATTCTGATCAGGGCACATACCCAGGTTTGCAGGTTCTATGTCTGGTCGGGGTGCATATGTTTCTCTCCCTCTCCCTTCCTCTCTCTAAATTCAGTTTAATAAAAATAACAAGCAAACATGTAAGGATTAAAAAATTTAAAAACAATAGAATATGTAATTGGGAAAAAATGACATGATGCTTATCATCATGGAATTTATACATTTTGATTAATCAATTGCAAATTCTTAATTTAATGAATACACAATAAAACATGTATGAATTACCAAGATATATTACCAACATTTATGCTGAAGGAAAAAGTTAGGTGCTATGAAAGTACAGAAAGGGAAAGCCTAATCTATTTTGGGTTGGGTGGGAGCATGAGGGCTCCCCTTAGGAGGTTATGTTTTATCTGACATCTAATAATTAAGTAAGAATTAACAGAATGAGTGAGGCAGAAGGATAAGGAGAAGGTTCTAGACTGAAAAAAACAATATGCAATTGCCCAAGGATGCACAGCAGTTTAAAAAGACTAGTGCAGCAGTTCTCAAACTGTGGGTCGCGACCCCTTTGGCGGTCGAACGACCCTTTCACAGGGGTTGCCTAAGACTATCCTGCATATCAGATATTTACATTACGATTCATAACAGTAGCAACATTACAGTTATGAAGTAGCAACGAAAATAATTTTATGGCTGGGTCACACAATGAGGAACTGTATTTAAAGGGCCAGAAGGTTGAGAACCACTGGACTAGTGTGAATTGGAGCATAGTGAGTGAGGGAGAAAGTCGCTTGCTTGGGTTGAGTGTAACTGGAAGACAATGGCTTCAGATGATTTACAGTCTGGTGGGCTGTGAGGGTTTTGGTCTTTCTTCTAGAGCTTGAGATGGTGTTGATATGTTTGAAGTCAAGAAGAAGAAAATGAACATATTTGTGTTTAAAATGAAAAGGTCACTAAGTATAACAGTTCAGAAGCTGTGAGTGGATATGGGAGACCATTTACAACACTTGCATTTAGAAGAAAGTCATGACAGTGGAGATGCAAAAAAAATTGTTGGAGACATATTTTGCAATTAAGAGCTAATTGGGTTGGTGATGATGAACGTTGGTATAAAGGAGAGAGGGTGAGATGTCAATGAAATTACTAGTTTGATGGTGTGAGGTACTGAATATGTGTTGGTGTGTTTCATGAGATGCAGGACAATGAAAGAAGCCGTGGCCTTGAGAGAAAAGCATGTGGTAGGGGGTTATGATGCAAGATTGAGAACTCCTGATTTAAAGGAGCAGAACCAGAACTAATCTATTTTCTAAAAGCTCCCCAGTGTGCTGATATTGAAGATCTGCTAACCTGGTTCTATAGAAGCTTTGTTATCCGCTAAGCTGATAGAATTTTAATGCTGAAGTTTCACTGGAGTTTAAAATTAATCATCATTTGTTAAATGCATACAGCATTCTAGACACTGCACCAGACCCTTCACATCATTATCTTCAAGCTTCTCCATAATCCGGAAATAAGTATGATCACTGCTTTGTAGACAAGCAAATGGCAGAGCTGGGGTTCAAGTCCAGGACTGTCTGACCCCAGTTGCATTCTTTGGACATGTTACACCACATCTCTTGATCTCTTGTGAATATGCTGTTAGACTGCAATGCCTTTCTAATGGCTCAGTGAATTTAAATAATCTCTACTGCCCTTTGGACGCTTTTCCAAGAATACAAAATTAAATTTCACTGTGACTGAAGAAAATTAGAAGCAATAGGCAGTTTTGGGAATTGGATGTATTGTGCATAAAGAAAATGCTTACATATTTTTAATATTGTTATTATGATCACCCATGTGAAAGTTATTAATATAGTGGTGCACTGCTTCAGATGTAAAGTGCTATACACATAGATTAATCCAAAATACCGTTAGGAATGTTAAACTTTCAAAACTCACTAAAAATGGAAAATGATAGTTAACATGAGAAAAAGGTTTCAGTAATGTTAGCATTTTACACTTAAAGTGCTGTCAAATTAGTAAATATAAAAATCTCATTAAAGTGACTGTCAAGCATTATTCTGTAGTTCTGAAAATTAAAAAAAAAATGCTTTCTTAGGAAAGTATTGGTGTTCTTTTGTGGATCACTGAGTTTAAAATAGAATATTCTTCCAAGAGCAGAGTCTAATTTCATTTGAAGTTATTTACGTTGTGTCTAGTGCTTAACCAATAAAATGATTGGATTTTATAGCTTGCAGGGATCTTAGAGATAATTAAGTCCAATGGCATGATTTTATTTAGATAAATAAGTATCAGGAAAATTAGGAAACTGTAGATCAAAGAAGTTAAGTGATACATGTAGTTAGGCTTTCTGATTCTCAGCTCCTTCTCCTCCCCTTTTCTTTTTTATTCCCTAGGAAGTTGCCACAGCAGCAATTCCGGGAATTTGTTTTCCTCAGGAATGTCTAAATCTAGAACTACTCTACATTTGCCCAGGTCTGCCCACAATGGTGGTATCCTTACACTTAGCATGTTAGCAGTGGGGGTGGGGGTGGGGGTGGAGCTTCACTGACATTGCTTTAGGTCATGGTGGTCATTTACAAAAGTTCCATTGCCAGTTAACAACTAATGAGGCAAAAATGCCTCCAATCAATTGGAACCCGCAGATATGGTGAAAATGATTCTACAAAAAGGAACAAATTGATGTGATAATTGGAAGAAACATCGTATGGAAGCTAGCTGTATCTGGAATACCTAGACTAAATTTTATCATATACCTGACTTTTTAATGAGAGGTTCTGGGGAATTGTTTGGGAAAGTTTCTTACTGATGTTCAAGGATATTGCGGTAGAAGAATAACAAAGCAGCACTAGCTTTTCAGTCCTCATACATTTGGTTTAATTGATTGTCACTGCTTATTATCCACATGCCTTTGGACAAGTAATTTTATTTTCTTTAGTTTTATATGTTAATGCTTTATTTGCAGTGGAATCCCAGTGTGGCAAGAATGAGGGGAGAAGGGAAATAGAGAAGAGAAGGAGAGTAAGCAAATATAAGGTAGATGTATTATCAATCTGGCCACTGCTTCACAAAGAGAGAGAATGCTCATCTCATGGGACATCTCCTGAGAGACAGCATGGATCCACGAATCAATGGCTTCTTATTTCCTGCTGATGGCCAAAATTTACCCCATTCTTTTAAAATTTTCTGATTTTCAGGTTGTGTTACCTGTCCTCTTTGGGCAGCTGTTGGGGTAGCCATAGTCATGGTGAATCTGGTCAGGTAGGACGAGGGTGCTGGAGCTGCTGTGGTCCCATCAGCATGCTGTTCCATCATGTGGGCACAGAAATGAGGGGACCCAGCTCTCACCTCTCAGGGGGGACTAGGACAGCTGCTGGAGGGAGGAGAGGTGGCAGCGGCAGTGGCTGGCCAGCGCTCACCTGAGTAAGCAGCTAAGGGGAGAGGGCCAAGTTGGGTAAGGCAAGTTGGATAGAGCACACCTGGGTCAAATTCATCTCATATTTTCCTCATACTGCTGACGAGGAAAAGGAGATCAGAAAAACAAAGTAAATTAGACAAGTGTTTTAGAAAGAGACTTGCTTTGATCACCTATAAAAAAGTATTACTATAGCATAGGCTTAATTCTCAGAGCTGTCTTAAAGACCAAACAACCTAATTTATATGAAAATATCATGAAAAGCATGAATCACTATGGAGATATTTTTGAGTGAGAAAAGTGGCAAAGCTACTGACCAATATAGTATTTATTAGTCCATAGACCCATTATAGTGTGTGAATATAATATACAAAATGGTAAAAGTAAAAGGGTTGGATATACTTGGATGACTTTATTATTCATAGATAGATAGATGATAGAGATATGTAAAATATGAAACATGAAATTTTGGACACTTTTTTGAGAATATACAAAATGAAATTAAAAACATAAATATATAAAGCATCAGTACCAGGAAATATGAAAATTTATCAGGAAGACTAGTGGCATTTTAAAACATACTTGTTCAAGTAAGAAAATCTTAAAATTTAGTTGTCAACAACACCTTTCTGGGATTTTGTAAAAATACTTAAGCTGAATCTAATAATGAGGAATTTAGTACCTCTAGTAACTTTAATTAGAGGCCATGACAAGCAAACACAATGCCCTTCTTTGGATCCTGGATTTTAAAAGAAAAGAAAAGAAAAATTGCTAGAAAGGACATTATTGAGACAATTAGTAAAATTGGATATCGGTTATATGTTAGATAATATGATTGTTTTAATGTTATTTTTCTTGAGATACTGATAATGTTGTACTTCTTGAGATAGTGTTATTGTAAACCTGCAGGTAAAGGTCCTTTTTTCTAAGAAATCCATGCCAAAGTGTTTGGGAAGAAATAACATGCTATCTGCATCTTACTTTCACATCGTTCTGACATAAAAATATGCATATTTTTGCTACATACACATATACACATAGATAGGATGCAAGTATGATTGAGAAAGAGAAGATGCAGCAGATGTTGGAAAATGTTTCTGTTGAATATAGGTAAACGTAAACGGATGTCTGCTGTACTAGCTTATCACCTTTTCTGAAGGTTTAAAGTTTCTCAAAATCCAAAGATAGGACAGAAAATTAATGGGAACAAACCAGAATCTGTTTTTGAGATCCTGGCTGTTAAAGCAAACCCAAATCATGGTCTTTGCTTACATTTTTGGGTTCGAATTGTGTCACGTCAGTAGTTCAATCCAGAATTTTCTTTTTGGGAAGTGAGGACACAGTGGCTATTTTTTGTTCATGTTGACCAGCCTTGCTACTGAGGCTTTAGTTAAGCCTTAGATATGGTGATAGGTTTAACCAGAACGAACGTGCTGAGCTATGAGGGCCTATAATAGGGCATACCATAAATATTTGTCACAATATTATACAATTAAATGAATAATGGATGAATGAACAAATGGTACATAAAGCCATATGCCACTTAACTACAAAACTCTGGATTTAGGGAATGGTAATAAAGGCTCCATGAAAATAAAGCATTTATAGTCTGGAAAGGATATTGAGATTGTCTAACATCCAAAGTCCACAGAGCAGTAAACAGTTTTATATATTTAAAAACATGGACTCTAGAGCCAAATTCTATTTCAAAGCATGATTCTACCACTGGAGATTTTTAAGGATTTTAGCTAAAGGACTTCATTTCACTGTGCCTCAGTGTTTAGTATATCAATTGGAATTACATTGATATATAAGGTTTAAGAAATAAATATATTTAAATGCAAGTATAAATATAAATTACATCAATGAATAACATGTACCGTATATCATCATTATAAAATTACTAAAATGGCCCATATAAAACATTTAGAACAATGCCTTATAATTAACAGATATTCAGAAATATTTATTATTTTACAGGTAATAAAACACAACTTTTTCTTTTGTTGCTTAGTTATTTTTTATTTTAATTTTATTTTTATTTTATTATCCTCATGAGTTATCAGTAAGATGATTAAGTACAGAGGCCAGAATTTCTCAAAATATCTTATTCTTCAATATTGGTTTTCCATTAAATATCCAAATGTTGGTGTTTAAAATTAAATAATGGTAATTTCTTGCATTGACTACTCTCTAACTATGAAAAGTTCTCAGAGGCATCTTCTTCCCCTATGAGGATGTTTCACCTACATACATTGAAAATCCATTGTTTAGTGCAGCCACCCTCATTAATTATATTCTAGATAACTTCCTGCAGCTTCTACATCAGCACGCGCTGCTCCACCTGGCACTTTTATGATAGGAGATGGCTTCTTTCCTTAGACCTCATGACCCACTTCTGCTAGCTTCAGACTTTCCTTCTGCAGTTTCCTCCTCTGCCCCAACCTGCACAGAATTGAAGCGAGTTGGAGCTTTGCTCTGGATTAGGCTTTGGCCTAAGAGAACATTGTGGCTGGTAGGATCTGCTATCCAGATCACTGAAATTTTCTCCAGATCAACAACAAGGCTGTTTGCTTTCTTATCATGTGTGCATTCGGTGGAGTACTACACATAGTTTCCTGTAAGAACGTGTTCTTTGCATTGACAACTTGGCTCACTGTTCTGTGCAAGAGGCCTAGCAGTCAGCCTTTCTCAGCTTTCCACATACCTGCCTGATGAAACTTAATCCTCTGTAGCTTTTGATTTAGGTGAGCAAAGTATGACCCTTCCTTTCACTGGAACCCTTAGAGTTCATAGTCGGGTTATTAATTGACCTAGTTTCAATATTGTTGTGTCTCAGGGAATAAGAAGGCCTGTGGAGAGGGAGAGAGGCAGAGGCAGGGATGGCCTGTCAGTGGAGCAGTCGGAACACACACAACACTTATCAATTAAATTAATCTTATATGGGAGTGGGTCATAGTGCCCCAAAACAACTACAATAGTAACATCCAAGACCACTGACCACAGATCACCGTAGCAAATGTAATGATAATGAAAAGGTTTGAAATATTATGAGAATTACCAAAATGTGACAAAGAGAAAACAGTGCTGGTGAAGCTGTGCTCAGTGCAGGGTGCCACAAACCTTCAATTTGTAAAAACACGCAGTATCTGCAAAGCGCAATAAAGTGAAATATCAGAGATTTACCACATTAATATCCACTTCATTTTAGTATTTGCATAGTATTAA
The DNA here is from genome assembly GCF_000147115.1 of Myotis lucifugus. Taxonomy (NCBI): domain Eukaryota; kingdom Metazoa; phylum Chordata; class Mammalia; order Chiroptera; family Vespertilionidae; genus Myotis; species Myotis lucifugus. The sequence continues at coordinate 3,321,676 of NW_005871166.1, forward strand.
AATTATGATTTATTTAATCATTTTCTTACTGATGAACATTTAAGTTTTTTCCAAGTTGTAATTTTTAAATAATCACTGCAATCAATGTCTTTGTAAATATGTTTTTTCTAATATAAACATTTGTAGATGCCTATAAAGAGAATTTTTAGTTTACAATTATACATTTTTATTTCCTACTATGTACTACAAAAAGCATTAATACTTACATTGCCAGCAATCAATCGTGAATGAGTCTCCATTTCCTGACACCCTAGTGACAAATGTTTTAATTATTGGTAATCTGATGGACAAAATATCTTGCTACTCTTTGATTTACAAATTTTTTAATACAAATGAAGTGAAGCACAGTGTATACTTTTTAGTAGTTTTTTTCTTTTTTATGGTTTCTAAGTTTGAATAATCTGTATACTTTTCTATTGTGTTGTTTATGTTCTTATTGCTATTTTTGAATGCCTTTTCTCCTGATTATGGCTATAGACCCCTAGTTCACTGCATAGGCTTCAAATAGTTTCTCATCAATTGTGTCTCAAATGACTAAGAAACAATTCTTGACCTCTAGGAGGTGAAATAATTTGGAGAGTGGTAAACCCATAGGGCATCACACATGAATGGGAACTGCTATACAAGCAGTGGGCACCTTAGCCTATGGGGGTTTGAGGGAGCAGTTACAACCTCCTGGGAATCAGGCTTCATGGTGGACTTGGCATGAGAACTGGGTCTTTGAAAATGAGCAAGAGTTTTCTAAAGAAGACGTGAGTATAAAACATTTCAGGTAAAGACATTTCATGTTCAAGGCATGAAGCTTTGTTTAAGGATGGGAAATAAAATGGGGCTAGAACATGGCACACATGGAGTGGAGTGGCAAATTATTTTGGACAGTTTGTGGCCTGATTGTATTAAACGTTGTGTGCTGGGATTTTCTGTGAAAGCTGTGTCTAGAAAATGAAGTATTTAAGCAGTGAACAAAAAGATCAGCATGATTTAAAGAATTTGGCTGTCAATTGTATACTGTTTCATTGTATTGGGAAGATAAAATAACAAATAATTTAAAGAGTAAAGGAGATCTTTTTTGTTGAATTAAATTCGAAGGTGTGACCTTGGTTAATACATTATATAATTTCAGTGTACAATTCTATAACACATCATTAGTGTACTGAGCTGTGTGCTCACTACCCAAAGGCTCCTTCTATCACCATATTTTGGCCCTCACCCCCCTTTCCCCTCTGTTAACCACACTACTATTGTCTTGGTCTATGTGTTTGTTTGCTTTGGAGATTTTTTAAAAATCCTCATTCAAGGATATGTTTTTATTGATTTTTGGAGAGAGAGGAGAGGAGGGAAGGAGAGAGAGAAGGAGAGAGAGAGAGGTGAGAGATTGGCTACCTTCTGTATGCACCCTGATGGGAACTATGTTCCAACCAACTGAGCCACCTGACTGGGGCTGCTTTGGATATCAATATATACAGTTGGTGATCTGGGATATTTTTCTGACTCTTAAATTTTTTCATCTTTAATGTTATAGTTTTCATTTACCTGGTTTTATCATTTTAGTTTTGAACATGACTGATTTGCCTTTCCTTTGAAGAAGTTTTTATGTGGGGTGGTAGGGAGGGGAGACTAGAGAGCAGGGTAGGGAGAGAACCATATGCTCTCCACTGGGAATGGGGCAGCAGTGCTGTGATTGATGGTGGGGGTTGCAGTGGTTGGAGTTGTAGTGTTGACGAAGACAAGGTTGTTCAAAATGACCTGTCCACCAGTATGTGGGCTCCTGGAGGACAGTCACTGGCCAAGTCTTGAGTCACCTTGATTAAACTATGCCTAGCACACAGCTCTAACCACTGGCCTTTTACCTCATTTTAACCCTTCTTTCTAGCTTCCTGATATTTTTTGTCACATAGAATTAATGTGTACTCTCATAAATGCCCTGTAGACATTTTCTTCCTGAATTTTGCAAATGCTATTTTCTTTACGTGGAATGTTATTCTTCCCAAAATCCCCATTCCTCATGCAGTTGCCTGGTCAAGTACTTTTTCACCTGATATGGCTGACTTTGGGCTTCATCACTTCTAGAAGGCCCATCCGGACTGTCCAGTTCTCCTGCAGGACCCTCTGCCGCCCAGCATTGCAGGTGTCCCTGTAATAGGAATAGTTCAGATTTCACAGTTTGCCCAATGACTGAGCTCTTTGGAGGCTGAGGTATCAGTTCCTTTTTGGTTCCTCCATGTCCATCCTACTTTCCTTTTTATAGTAGAGGCTCAAAATGCCTTTGATGAGTAGATAATTAGATGTTTGTTAAGTCTAAACTAAAGTTGAATTCATTGTTATAACTATGCCTAATCCTGGTAGTTATAAACATGTAGTCAAGAAGTGTATCACTTACATTTATAATATATTCAACAAATAGCCCCGAGTTAAACACAGGCATGGTCTATTATATCATCAAGTCAGCTAGCGCCAAAATCAGAAAAGTTTTACCCCAAATAATAATAATCCATAAAAATAATTTAAAAGTATTGTTACATTATAGTCACTCAAGTATTGGAAAGATTGTGAATTGGGGCTTAATAATATATTTCATTTCTTTCTATCTGCAAAATCAGAGTGGCAAGCTTAATTTTCAATTACAAAATTTAATTTTTGAGGTTTGGAACAAAGTCAAGCCACAGGAACCAAATTATGTTTGCAGTTACTCAGCTGAACTGTTCTTCCAAATATGAGATTTTCATTAATTAGGAAATAATAAGCACTGAAAGCTTACATGCATTTTTAAACACTTATTTGTTTTCTATCCTTTCAGACCCTTTTCAAGGAGGCACTTATATCTGCTCTTCACATAAATGGGCAATTGAACTGACTTTCAAGAAAGTGGAGAGTTGGCCTAGCCGGTTTCTCAATGGTTAGAGCATCAGCCAGCAGACTGAAGGGTCTTGGGTTAGATTCAGGTCAAGGTCATGTACATTGCTTGCAGGCTCGATCCCCAGTGCTGGTTGGGGCATGTGCAGGAGGCAACCAATCAGTGTGCTTCTCACACCGATATTTCTCTCTCTGTCTCTCCCCCTCCCTTAAACTCTCTCTAAAAATCAATGGAAAAATTATATCCTTGGGTGAGCATTAACCACAACAAAAAAAACAGTAGAGAGTTGTTTAGGGTGGATATTTGAGGTAGAATGAGTTATCCCCAAGCTGACAGAACATTATCCATGATGCCACATTTTAAGGGCATTGTCCTGAAGTAGAAAAAAAGAAAGGAACACACATAGACTCACACACATATGTATATATTCTTCTAATGAACCCATGAGTAAATGTAGATATCTACTTCATAAACTGTATCTCTTGATATTATTCCTTAGCTTACTGATCTTTGACAGTGAGCCAAACCCATCAATTGCTGGAAAATATTTCCTGTAACATAAAATGTCATTAAAATTGGCTTATTCATGAAAAGTCCATAATCAACTTAAGGTACATAAGTCATATATGCCTTTAAAGACCAAAGACTTTATAATGTATAAGCAATTTTAATAACACAAGCTAGTTTTTAAAATTCTGTCAGCCTTCTAGGGATTCTCTTCAATGAGTAGAAAAGGAATACTAGATAATTGACATAATGTCTCTTACTATGTAAATTGATATTTTATGTAAAATTCTGAAAGCTTAACTTCAGTGAACTAGGTATTCCATGGCAAATTTTTAATTTGAGTATTATAAAATAACTTTTCTTATTAATTTGGTCAATGGAAATATCTTATAGGTCTCATACGTATATTTCTATATTTGATCTACATAGTATTTAGTATGATTTATAAAAACTTCATATCTTTACCTACTTTTTTCTTGGTAGTTTTCCCAAATGCTTACAGGTAGAATTGCATATTGTGGAGTTATGGGGAAAAGACAAAACATAAACATCTAGACAGATCTCTGTCTGCCATTTAAATACTTTTTTTTAAAAATCTTGGACAAATTACTGTATTTTTGAGCCTCAGTATCTGCATATTTAAGATGGGGATTCTGTCTTCTCTATTGTTGTCAGAAATACATAAATTAGTATAAGTGCTTTGTAGGAGCTTGTTAAATAAAAATTTTTCTTATTGTTGTTTTTCCCCCTCAAAAATAATGAAAATTCCAATCATTTTGAGTCTCTGCAATTTATTTAAAATTCTTACATTGACACAGTAGGAATGGGATTGTTTGTTTGTTTTTTTAAATTGAAACACAGATCATGCCGAATACTTAACTCAGTTATTGTTAACAATTACATTAAGTATATAAATTATTTGCAAATGATAGCTTAAAAGTGTTGAGATGCCACTAAAATATATATTCTTTCCTCGCCATCATTCCTTAGCAACTTTCCTGTGAATACTTTATTATTCTCTATCAGCCATCACTTGTTTTAATCCTCTGATTTGCACTGCTATTTTCAATAATGAGGGGCAAAAGAAAGAGTTTATGAGAGGAAAGGGGAAATGCAACTAGCAGGAAGATTGTACTTACTGTGCGTGCATTTTTCATTTCCCGTTCTATTTTGGTTTTGTATTATTTTACTTGCTATATCATTTCCATTCTTTCTGGCTTTCATCACCAGGACAGGAAGCAGGCTTCCTCTGGAGCTTTGCTTCCCCCTCATTTACCAGCGGGGATTGTCATATTAGCCGAGTGATACAGTCCTTAACTGCAGATGCCTCTGTCAGTTCTGCAGGTGTTTTACTTCCTACCAGCTGCCGTAGTTGCTTTAAATAGAGTCAATATCATGTCATCCATTGCGATATGAGTTAGTCCTTACCTTTCCTTATTTTTTTTAAATTTCAGTTTCCTTTCTTGCAGTGCTTGAACAATGTGAGATATACGATTCTGAACATAAGGATGACTCTAGCAAATAGATTCTAGAACAGACTTCTGTTTAGATTTCTGAACTGGAACTAAGGCACTCACTTTTAAGACTCCTGGATGGCATTTGTCCTCTGATAAACCTGTTGACTGGCTGGAGCCCAATTAGAAAAACTCCTCACTGAGCTGGAATTTTCCTCCCAGTGTTAGAATAGTAAGAGCATGAAGTTAATTCATGCCAACAGCAGTGACTTGCCCCACAAACAACCATCGGGATTTGTTCTCGTGTCAGAACACAGAACTATCAGTCTCTTCCGTACTTTAGAATTGCACCCCGTGCGCCGTAATGGGCAGCACATAAGCCTTCCCTCTGCCCTGGAGGACTGGGTGTTTGCTTCCCTCTTCGTTGCACCTGTAGGACTGTGAGCATGTTGTGGGTTTTTTCCTACCGTTTTCCAAAGGTTTTATGATACAGTTCCTAGCTATGGATCCAGAGTAAACTTTGTATACTCGTGGCACTCTCACTTCCATGGGTTAGGAACTATCTTCTCAAATTGTAGGCATTGAATGGGTAACGGATGCATTATAGGAAATATTGACTGCAAAGGAAAAAATGTAGAGCATTGCAATATCATCGTCCATCAAGAAAAATAGGCTTCTCCCATTTCTGAAGTCCCCAGGGGCGAGTTGGGGGGAAATTAATCAGTGCACCAGCACGTTTCATTCTCAGAGTGTATCAGTTATCCTCTTATGCAGAATTGAGAGCACATTTGACAGAAAATGTGGGAGGATATTTTTAAGTAGGTGAATGTAGACTAAAGAGTGGCATGCTTAAAGTTTTTCTGCATAAAAATTCAGGAATAAAGCAAATCCAAGTGCCCAACTAACATATATACCTGGTATGGAGGCCATACTTGTCGTATTTCGAGAAAGAAGGACACAAAGGAATGAAGCATTGTAAAATTCATTCTGAATTGTTTTTCTAACATTATTTGATTAACTTAATTTCACATCTGGGATAGTTATTCAAAGATCCACTTCGATCATGTCTTAAGATCAGGTGATCGGTTTTCAAACCTGTGTCAACCCAACCGATGTGCCTAAACCTCAAAGGGAAAACTGGCCTAATTCCTCCAGGGGTTTTGCCTGGGCCAGTTTGGGACTGTCATTCAGATCTGGAGAGCTCTTCCTTTGCTCCTCTACCCTGCCCACGTTTCATTTAGGCTGAGTCCTTGTGCTACACATCTCTCTCTTCAAATTTGTCTGTTCCTGGTGCTCCCCATCTGGCGATGCTCACTTGTTAGCCATCCAAAGACAGTGAACACTTTCCATTTCGCCTATTAGATTAAAGAAATCCGTTCCATTCCCGACGGGCTGTGAGTTTTCTTTCTACCTAGAAGGGTCTTACCCCACCCTTTTCATTTCTAACTCCTGCTGTTCATCCAGTTTTCTTTCACATGATGCCTCCTCAGAGAAGCTGTCAGTAACCCTCTTATGGCTGGATAAAGTGGCCAACACATGTGGTTTCCATGCACCCTATGTGGAACCTTTTCATGGCATATACCTCCCCTTTTTTCAATTGCTTGTTTTCTTCTCTGTGTTCCTTGAAGGTTGGGACTATATTGAGTTGATTTTATAGTCCCGGTATCTAACCAGAACTATGTCTAGCACACAAGAGGCATATAAGATATATATATATCTATCTATATATATCTATCTATCTATATATCTATATCTATATCTATCTATCTATCTATCTATATACATAATTATTTTATAATTTTTTTTAATTTAAATACTAGAGGCCCAGTGCACAGGTAGGGCCTGCGATCAGGGCCGATCAGGTTCCTCCCATCCCCGCCTCCCCGCCTCCTCCTTCCCTGGCTCCCACCGCGCCCTGTCTCTGCTGGTCGTTCGCCATGTTCCGCACCGCCCCCTGGTGGTCAGTGCATGTCATAGTGAGCGATCGAACTACTGGTCTCGGTCAACCTCCCAAGGGGACACTTTGCATATTAGCATTTTATATATATATAGATTTCTAATTGTTCAATGACTCAGCAAGTTTAGCTTAATTGCTGCCTGTGTGGTTGGAGAAGATGAGTAGAGAAATGCTAAGCAATGACCCATGGTGACAGTAGTGAACTGCTTGGGACTGTATGTTCATGAGTTTCTGAATAACATAACTTTTAGTTAATATTAACATTTGATGGTGTACTCTAAAAAAATGTTCAAAAGTTTAAAGTTATGTATTACCTGACTGATATTATGTTTCCCAGGCCAATAAGGTTTATACTAGTCAACCTCTTTTTTCTTCATTAATTATAAATGAAACCTTTAAGCTTTCTTCTTGCTTTTTAGGTAAATGCTATCATCAGGAAAAGTATAAATAAAAGGTTTGATTTTACTGAATATTTTCCCATTTTTTTATTGGTGTGATTTTTTTTCAGAGTTGACTCTAATATGTATAACATAGCATTTAGTTGAACTTCAACAACTTACATGACAAAAGTGCTCATTTAAACAAATATAATAAAAAAAAACTCAGCTTAAACTAATTTAATGACTTTTATACAATATAAGCATATGTGATAATAAAATGTGAAGCTAACAAAGTATATTTTTAGAGCAAATTATTCCAGTAACACTTATGTACTGTGATATATAAGTGAGAATCACATATAATTTTATTATTTATTTTACTTCCCACTTCTGACAAGTATATTAATAACCATGCCTTTTATTTCTGAGTAGAAACCTGTGTTAACATCCCGCGTAATATAATGCTAGTTGTTGCTTTAGAAATCATGTTAAATCAAAGTAAGTTGGTATATAATACAGAAAGCATACATTTTGTTTATTTAAAATAAATATTCAATATTTCTTGTATTTTTCCAATTAAAGAAGATGGCACGAAATCAGACATATTCTTCAACTGATTGTGGATGTTGCTCTATCTAGCGTATCTGTATAATTCTATTTTAATGTCACATGAAGGGGTATAAAAATAGCTGAAAATGCTCCCTCAACTTTTGGTTGTGTAAGGGTACTGTTTTTATTGGTTCATAGGTATTGAGCTTTACCCAAACTGTGAAGTGCTGTGGATTTCTTTGTGAATCACCATATCTAAGCTAACGTGGTGGTGGTTTACAAAGTAATTCATAGTGCTTTACAGGTGCTTCTGCAGTTGATCTACACCTCGTTGCCTAGGATCCCTTTATTGAGCCATTGAGAACAAGCCACTTTGTATTACAAGACATACAAGGTCAAGAGATCCCTGGTAAATATACTTTAGAATCCTTCCATTTGGTATTTAGGGTTAATTATTATCAAAGCTGTGCCAAATGCTCCAGAAATTATTGTCTGTTTAATTAAATAATACATATTTTACATAGTTGCTCGCTCTCCTGTTTTCTTTCTGAAAAGGAATTTATAATACTTCCTGATTAAGAAACATAACACATCAGAAACAGATTCTTGAGTGAGTACTTCTAACCCAAATCACAAATACAACAATTTGAAACTTAAATATTTTAATTTAATGATAATACATATATTCATATAGAGTTACTCTAGTAAAGTCTATACACAATGAATGTATTAAATAAATAGCTTGACTGCTAAATGATCAGGGACTTGTAAACATCATTGTTATTCAGTATTTCTGTAAGTAACTAAACTTGACTTTTGCTCAATCCAGAAAAACATTATTGGCATAGGCAAAGGGATAGCCTTAATTATACATTATGATGGTGTATGCTAGTATGAGATGTACCCATTTTCATTTTCGATCTTGCAGAAATAGTTTCTGTGGTCCCATTTTATGATAGACAAGATTAACTTTCAAAAAGGCCTAATTACTTGATGGCATATTGATTAGTCATTCTTTAGTGTAAAACAAACTTTGTGGTTAGGATTATTTAGTCTGATTGATTCCTGAATCATAAATCAAACATTTGATGATTAATTATTTTAATAACTGACTCAGGCTCTGAATATTTATGTTGGTTTTACCAGATCCTTTTTATTTGTAAGGCTATAACTTAAGTCTTATCTATATTTAATGATATGACCACAAGACTTTCTTTACCATGAATACTTTTTATCTATTATTTTTAAGTGATACTTGTACATACCAAAATGATAATGGTAAAAGCTTCTGAAATTACCTTTGAATCATCATTGAACAAATCTATTGTATTCATTATGATTTAATTTTATCTTGTTGTGTTTGATTCTTTAGAAGTTGATTATGTATGTGCTCTGTAAGATTGGATGATTTGAAATAAATAATCACATTAAATTGTCTAGCCATTTTTCTGTTAGATAATAGAAAATCGGGCTAAAAGAGGTCAATGGGGAAAAGGGGGAACATATGTAAGACTTCCAACAATAAAGATTTTAAATATATATGTTATTTTAAACATATATATGACAAAAGTGACGAATGTTCTTTTGCCATCAAAATATACCTTATACAAATAGGATTAGAGATGCTTTACAAAAACAACTTGCTACCCTCATTTTACTTTATAATATGACACAAATATATTATTTTAATGTCTCAATATTTACAATTGCAATAACATCTCTGAAAAATGTCTATCCTTTTTCCTCTCAGGCCCCTACGTTCATAAGCAGGCTTCTCAGAGCTGTAGGAATCCCTGGACTTTGGGAACTCCATTGCTGTGGGCCGGGATTGGTTTGGAAAGAGACAGAAAAGAGGTTTCTGAGATTCAGTTGTCTTATAGCTCTCTGATTTTTCTCTTTTATGTAAGGGGCTACTTTTTAAAGTTTAGTTCAGTTGAAGCTGTTATTTTTAATGAGGATATTTATAACTGCTTAAAGAAAGTCACAACATCTTTATTCCCTTGAGAGAACTTTTAGTTTACTAGAGATAAAATGGGGTTCATTAGCACATTTCATAATCATGCACCTCTCCTCTTTTATCCTGATTCTAATCCCAAATTGTTTAAGCCTAGGAATGTTTTTCTTTTTCTCATTTTTAAGATAAATACATACAGGTTTACAAACAGTAAGTTAATTTTGAGTGCAGTGTTGAGCAGAACACATGTTCAAAGTGCATTTACACTCTCCTGCCAGAGAGAAAGGCAGCATTAATCCCCTCTAACTTTTATGAGACCTATTTGAGAATAAGTAAAAACTGAGTATATTTGAAGGGGTTCTTTAGAGAAATAGAGCCAACAAGGTATGTCTATATCTATATCTATATCATCTATATCTATATCTATCTATATCATCTATCTTTCATCTATCTATCATCTATCTATATCTATCACCAGAGAGAGAGGGAGCTTTAACTTATGTAGGTATGGCAAGTCCAAAATCTGATGAGAGAGGCCGGTGGGCTGAAGACTCAGGGACTACTTGGAGTTCGAGTCTAAGACAGTTTGCTGCCAGAATTCCTTCTTGCTCAGGGGAGGTCAGTCTTTGTTCTATTAAGGCCTTTGACTTATTGGTTGAGGCCCACCTACATTCTGGAAGATAATCTGTTTACCCGAAGTCCACTGATTTAAATGTTGCTCTCATCCAAAGACACTTTCACAGAAACATCCAGAATAATGTTTGATCAAATAGCAAGGCACCATGATGTAGCTAAGTTGACACATAAAATGAATCATCACATTGAGAATTTTTTTTAATGAATCAAATATTTACTTTTAAAATAACAAGTTGATGTTCTTTCTCAGGTTTTCTTAATTATTTACCACATATAACTCTGGGTATGTGAACTGTAATATATTTATATTTAATTTAATTTATTTGAAGTTCAGTTAGTTGATGGACATTCCTTTGAGTCAAATTTCCAGTAAAAAAAACATTCTTAGTCTGGAAGATAAATAGAAATAATCACAGTTTAAGCCTGTCTTATTAAATGTTTATTTTTATTTTAATGAGAGTTAAATAGTTTAAAATAAATTATGAGTTTACAATTTTTACAGAAAATTCATTTTACATATTCATTTTTAACTTATCGTACCTCATGTACTATAAGTACCAAATAAATATTTGCTGAATGTATGGATAAAATTTGAAAATTATAATATTTAACAATGGATTTGAGCAATGATAAAAATTATGTTTACTAGCTTGGTCTCTGATTCTAGCTTTTATCTAAATGATTAGGCTCTCCTAATACATCTGTCAAACTTATGACAAAATGAAGTAAGCAATTATTTGATCTAAAATTAATGAAGTAGAGGAAGAATTTGGGAATCACAATAGCATAAATGAATGATATATTAAATATGAGTGAAATCCTTATGAGTAAGGGAAGGATTTAGCATATTAGGAATCCATGAGTTTAAAAAGTTCCAGTTCATTTGAATACTTACTTTGTAAAGTACTTCAGCTGAATTACTCAAATTCTGAAGATATTAGCTGTGTACTAATTAGCAGTGAGTAGACTCTCAGCCTTTTATTTTTGGGTGGGTATACTTAAATGGTGTAGCTGAGCACCACTGTAATCAGTGTCCTAATTTTGTCTCCTTGAGAGACTGTACTTTTACTACCTATTCCCCAAATAATAATTAAAGGAGTAAATTAAATCTCTGCAATTCTGCTTTAACAATGTGGTGACTATAGAGAGAAAGAAGAATTGGGAAAAGTAAACCATCTTAAGCTTTTGAAAGTAGCTCTGCTTGAGAAAAGCAACTGAGATTTAGAGATATCTAATTTTTTTCTTCTGAATCATCTCATCTGATCTCTGAATTGAGTATTATTGCCCAGTTTTACAGATGAAGGAATAAAATGCCCTAATTTCTAAATCTCTTCTCTGTTTGTCTTATGACACACAGATCTATGAAAGAGTCACAAGTCACATCAGAGAGGCTTTAAACATGAAAGGAAATTTCAGAGTAGTAAGAAAAAAATTATAAAAACTGCATCTGGAAAATACCTTTATTTTCCATAGCACCTAAATTATATCAATTCCATCAGCTTCCATTTTTTTCATCCTCACCTGAGGACATTTCCCATTGCTTTTTAGAGAATGGAAGGGAGAGGGAGAGGGAGGTGGAGAGGGAAAGGGAGGTGGAGAGGGAGAGGGAGAGGGAGAGGGAGAGGGAGAGGGAGAGGGAGAGGGACATGTGAGAGAGAAATTTGAGAGACACACATCCACACATCCTCTGGTTTCCTCCCATACTTGCCCTGACCTGGGGCAGGGGTTTGAACCTGTCCAGGTACATGCCCTTGAAGTAGAATGGATCCCTTTGGTCCACAGGTCAACACTTTAACCACAGAGCAACATTGGCCAGAGCAGATTCCATTTTTTAATGCATTATTGCTTGTGAGGGAACTCACTTTTGGCTTCATCTTGAATGGTGTGTTATAAAATATTTATATGCTGACTTTAGAAAAGCTTTCTCTAAGCAGATCCTGTGTCTACCAGCGTCTCCTAGAGAGGCAGGTGGATATTCTTATGTGAACTAGATGTGTGACCCCAAGGTCACTATTATCCTGGTCAGATCCATTGTCAGCTTTCCATGGCCACATGAACTAAGCATTTCCGAGTTGTTGACATAGGATGGAAATGGAAACTTTTGATGACTAGCAGGCATGATGTTGGAGAGCTGAAGGCTGACTGAGTAGACAGAAGGAGACAGGAAGCAAATGAGAATATAGTAGTTAAAGTGTAGCAAGTGCATTTCTCAGGCAATAGAGAGGTTGAGCAGTAGTCCTTCACGGGAGTGGAGACCACATATAGAATCTCCCAGGGTGATGGCTTTGTATAATCTGAGAAAGCTTCCCAAGTGATTCTTAAATGTTCATCTGCCTGAGACCCACTAAACTAAAATTTCATGAGGTCAAAAATCAAATACATGCTTAGAGAAGAACAGAAGAGAGAACCATAAAATCAGTATGAAGTGAGATAAAGTCTGAGGAGGAAAATTTTTAGAACTCAGATTAAAAGCATCTTTCTCTTGCTAAGGCACGGTTACCATGGAAACACCACAGAGGCAGGGCCTGGGAGCCTGTGGGAGAAACTTAGAGCTCAGATCTGAATGGAATCTGTATGTCAAAGAGAACATGTTAACTGTTTGTTAGGGCCTATCCAGAGCCAGAATTCAGAGAGCAAATGGGAGAAATATCAAGGACAGTGCTGTCCAATAGGAATATAATGTGCTCCACATAGGGAAGTGTTACACTTTCTAGTTTGAAATTAAGTTAAATTATTTTTAAACATGAAAAAAGAAGCAGGTGAAATTAATTTTAATAACATATTTTATTTAACACAATATATCCCAGGTGCCATCATGTCAACAAGTAAATAATGTAAAAAATATTAATGGGATATTTTACATTACTTACTTTTGGTATTAAGACTTCAAAATTTGATATATATTTTACACTGGCAGCACATGTCAGCTTGGACTAACCATATTTCAAGTGCTCAAAGTCATTTGTTGCTAGCAATTGGCTTTGGACAATGCAGATCTAGAGGACAAATACAAATGTGAGTTTAAATTCTTACCTGCCCGCTCAGGCTCTTGTGCTAATTTTCCTAAACACCCTGGCAGCTTGGAGTGTTCAGAAGAGTGGACTCTCAAATCAGACTGCATGGGTTTAAGGCAGGGGTGGGCAAACTTTTTGACTCGAGGGCCACAATGGGTTCTTAAACTGGACCGGAGGGCCGGAACAAAAGCATGGATGGAGTGTTTGTGTGAACTAATATAAATTCAAAGTAAACATCATTACATAAAAGGGTGCGGTCTTTTTTTTTTTAGTTTTATTCATTTCAAACGGGCCGGATCCGGCCCTCGGGCCGTAGTTTGCCCACAGCTGGTTTAAGGCCTATTTCTGCCACTAAATAGTTGCATGTGTGTGACACATATCCTCCCTGCGCCTTAGTTACCTCATCAGTAAAATGGAAAAATAACATTTGTTCTCACAAGTTTATTATGAACACTATGTGGTTAACATACAGCATGGGCTTAATTATAAGTAGCACATAGTAACAGCTCAAAAAGTACTGTTCAGAATTTTTTGGTTGTTGTAACCTGGCATTTGAATGTTGAAATTTCTCAAGACTCAGTTCTAGTCTAAGTTTTTTGTATACCTTCTCTAGGAAATTCCCTTCATGCCTAGGGCTCCAATTTCTATTTCTAAGGCAATTCACAGGTTTTAATCTTGGGCTCAGCTTTCTCTTTTCCAAATCCAAATAGCAAAGAATCCTAGACAGACCTACTCAGATTACTCTAATTTATGCTGAAATTGACATATTAATACTAGAACTTCGAGTCAGCTCCCCTGTTATTGCTCTTCAAATAAACAAATAAAAAGTGTGATTGTCATTTTCTGGTTGACAGGAGCTAATATCCATACAGAGGTGCAAGCCGGGGATTTAAGAACTCGTCCTGCTTCACTCCCCCTCACTTCCCATCACAAACGGATTATCAAATAACCTCCTCTAACTGTCTTAAATTCATCATCTTCTCCTCATTTCTACCAGGATCCATTTATTCACGCTAACTTCCTCTCCTCCTGGATTATTGTAATATCCTTCTCGGTGCTCTCTCTTCATCTATTTTATTTAAGGTGTCAATGTGATTATTTGATTCCTCTCCTTTAAAGCCCTCAGTAATCCCCCCTGTGTTCCAGAGTTAATGACCAGAATCTTTTATGTGACGTACAATTTAGCACAGCCTGCCTCCAGCCTTTCCCTGGGACCTAGGCACAGTGATTTACTTTCAGTTCCTTATGCTTCTTTGTCTCCATCTCAGGACATTTACAGAAGTTAATCCATCTGTTCAGAATTTCATATCCCCACCGGTTTCCATACTGAATTTCTACTTGCCCTTCAGTCATCAGTTCAAGTATCACTTATCTGGGGTCAGTCTAGGTAAGCCTTTTCTGAGAGCGGGTCTTAAAGCAAACATAACCCCACTGCACCTGGTCACATGTTTGTTTATGAAGTTATTGATTCATTAGCCTCATCTGCTAGACTATAAGCTTCATGAGGGAAGGAATATACATTACTACTTTATTTTCTGTGAGAAATACAGTTCTGCCCCATAGAGGATGCTCAAAATATATTGTGAAAAGATGATCAAGAACAAGAAACTATTAGCGTGAAGGTAAAGCACAAAATCTCCATGGAAATGAAACCACTTTTCTAATTATAACAAAATTCTGTTCCCCCAAAGAACACAGGACTATTGCTGGTACTATTACAATTACTCTACCTGATCATTGAAATTGTTATAATTTGGCTTGTTCCCACCCTCAGAACATAGAGGTAACATGGCCAAGCTGTTTCACAACTCTTGGTTTATCTCGAAATAAGCATCTTATGAATTGCCATCTCCTAGTTGTCTTGTTTTCATCCTAATCAAAGTCCAAAAAGAATATTTTCAATTCCATTTCTACCTGGGACCCTCCCTTGCAGTCCAGACGGAAACCCAGAGTGTTGCCCAAGGCAAGAATAGGCAGTGATGGGAGAAAGAACCAAAGAGGGTTGATCCCCTAGACTGGGAGCAAACTAGCACTGCTTTAACCACTCTGGCTCTGGAGAGCCAATGAATTGCATCTGGGACAGATAGTACCTGACACAACTGCTGAAATCTAGGGTACGCTAAACCTTTGGATGTTTTCCACTCACAACAGGATGAAAAGTTAAAGGGATTGCTTGTATGTATATGTGTGTCAGGGCACCTATCTTGTTACCTTTTCTGTGGCAAATATATAAATCATTAGCTGTAGAGCAGAGAAAGGAAAGATTTAGATAGCCAAAATAGCCCTAGCCAGTTTGGCTCAGTGGATAGTGTCAGCCTGCGGACCAAAGGGTCCTGGGTTGAATTCTGGTCAAAGACATATGCCTTGGTTTCAGGTTCCTCCCTGGTACAGGCTCTGGTCGGGGCTCGTGCAGGAGGCAACCAGTCGATGTGTTTCTCTCACATAGATGTTTCTCTCTGTTTTCCTCTCTCTTCCACTCTCCCTAAAATCAATGGTAAAAATATCCTCAGGTGAGGATTAACAAAAAACCAAAAAAGAATCAGGGAAATCAGATGGTTTTTAAAACCACCTTGGAAAACATGCAGTGATAAGAAAGAGCATCCATTAAAGAGCCAGTGTTTATCAATCTTTGAAGGAAGTTCAACACTATGCAGGCAGTCCCAGGAACTGTCAGGATCATGAGTGGATTTGTGTTTATCTATCATTCACAGCTCCCCTGGAAGTTATACTTTGAAACAGAGAACTACCTAATATACACTCCTTTTGGCTCTGTATTCAGCCTATACAATAAAAGCCTAATATGCAAAATGACCAAACGGCGGAACGACTGGTCGCTATGATGGGCATGACCACCAGGGGGCAGATGCTCAACACAGGAGCTGCCCCTTGGTGGTCAGTGCGCTCCCACAGGGGGAGCACTGCTCAGCCAGAAGCTGGGCTCATGGCTTGGGAGCCCAGTGGCAGAGGTGGGAGCCTCTCCCGCCTCAGCAGCGCTAAGGAGCAGCGAGCCGAGTGGTAAGGAGCAGTGAGCAGGTAGAAGATAAGGAGCGGGGGGTCCCGGACTGGGAGAGGGTGCAGGCCGAGCTGAGAAGATCCCAACCTCCCCTCAATGCCAGACTCTTATGCCTGCCTGTGGGCTCTGAGAGGGAAGGGCTCACAAAGGAACAATGGCCTCTGCCAGCACTTCTGTCTGGGAGAAAGCTGCCCCTCCCTGCTCTGAAGCCATACAGTTCAGTTTCTCTCCTTATGTCCCTGGCACCTTGTGAGCTGCTGCCCTAGCACTGGAGTTCAGAGCAAGTAGTTTCAAATAGATTTTTATACAGGCCCTTTAAAAGGAATGCCTGGGACTCCAGCAGCCCTTCATCTCACTCTGATATAATCTCCACTGGTTCTCACAGTGAGAAGTTACGGGGATTTCTCTTTCCATCACCAGAACCCTGGGCTGTGGGTTCTGATGTGGGGCTGAGGCCCATCACTTCTTAGGGAGGACCTCTATTGCTGAGATAACCCTCTCAATTTTTATCTACCACGTGTGGGTTGGGACCAGCCCATTCTGCAACTCCACCTTTCCTACCAGTCGTGAAATGGCTTCTTCTTAATATCTTTTGTTATAGGACTTCTGTTCAGCTAAATTTCAAGTGGTTCTGAATGATAGTTATTCTGTAGTTTAGTTGTAATTTTTATGTGGTTGTGGGAGGAAGAGAATACAACATTTACCTAGGTGGCCACCTTGACCAGAACTCTATCAGTGAACTTACTATTTCTCCCTTTTTCCCCTGCTCCCACCCCACTTCCTATGTTGATTGAATCTTACACTTGGATTTTCACTGTAATTGCCTTACTTTTCTCTCTGTTTCCAGATTCTCTTCACAGCACATAATCTACTCTAGTACCAGAATCATACCACATCATGTCATATTCTTCTGTTAATATACTCACAATATCTTGAATATGACAAACTCCAAAGTCTTTTTTTAAGCCTTCACAATTGCTATAACTTATGTTTAATATCCTAACATCATTTTGCTGCACAGAAATAGAACTTTTAAACCAACAACCATTCCATTCATTTTCTGTCACATTCCCATTATATTTAAAGGCCCAAGGGAAATATTTTATTCTCAGTAAAGCCTTCCCCTGTTTCTACAAATAGAACTAATATACACTCCCCAAATATTGCTTTGCATATGACACTATGAGTGCATAGTAATTATTTAAACTTAAAATTTATAGCTATTGGGTCCCTCGAAGGCAGAGGCATACCTTAGACAATTTTGGGTCCCTGATTTACAGCATGATCCATGGTACTAGCCTGTTCATAATATTTATCATAGATAAGAGTTTTGAGCACTTTTAACAGTGTGCCCTCAATCAGAAATTCTCCATTTTGGAAGTAACATGTCGGGCCTGATATCTTCTTTTCTTTCCATTTTATTTTGTATTGGTTTCAGGTGTGCAGCTTAGTGGTTAGACAATCATATACTTTACATAGCGTCCCCCTCAATATTTCTTTATTATGGTGTGCTGCCTTGTAGGGCATGGCAAGATTTTAGCAGCATTCTTGGCCTCTACCCATTGGATGCCAGTAGCACCTCTTCCCAAGTTGTGATGTCCAAAAATGTTCCCGTCAATGCCACATGTCTCTTGGATGGGAGGAATTGACCCCAGTTCAGACCAAGTGACTTATATGGATTGTCTCATTTAATCTTCCTAATTATTCCATGAGGCAGCCACAGATTATTTCACCCTCTTTTTCAATAATGGAAACTTAGTTTATATAGGTAGGATGGTGAGACCTCGAATTAAACCCCAAATGCCTCTGGAGCACATGTGGCTGATAACGAAGCTATATTGCATTCTAATCCATAGCTGCTGAATAGTTTGTCTTTAATAACTGGAAACTAGTTTAATTTCTTGATATTATACCCTTAAATGAAATTTTAATTCACTTTAAAAATTGATAGTAATGAATCTGTGAAATGCATTCAAGTTTGTATGGATACAGATAAGAAACAATTATGCACATGTTCATGACTAATAGACACCTGGAGTTTCCAACAGTCTTTATGGGCCTCCAGCTCAATCCCTCAGTCCTCAAACGAATCTCTTCTGCATCATCAGTGCACAAATATGTGGAAGTTAAAATAATGCAAATATAATTTGAACATCATCTGTAAACAAGTTGCCCTCTTGGAAACACAATAGTTTTCTGAAGTGAGCCAAGGTCTGCCACTCATTTTTTCAATAGCCATTAGCTTCCGTTAGATTCAGCTTCCTCCTCTTCGAAATGGAAATAGTAAGTGCAGTCCTGGTTACCACACCCATAAATATTCACATGCTTACGCAAGAAGACAGTGCTTAATGAATGAGGAACATTACTATTGTTTTGTAGGCTTATAGAAATTGTACTTGTCAGGCTGAGAAGGGCCGCATCTTCTTGAGATTATTCGTACAGGAAAACTTGGGCAACCAACTGGTAGAAGAATAATGTGTGGAAATGATCTCTTCTACTCCTCCTGGAGGCAGGAGAAGTTATCTTTTTTTAAAATATATTTTATTGATTTTTTACAGAGAGGAAGGGAAAGGGATAGAGAGAGTTAGAAACATCGATGAGAGAGAAACATCGATCAGCTGCCTCCTGCACACTCCCTGGGGATGTGCCCGCAACCAAGGTACATGCCCTTGACCGGAATCGAACCTGGGACCCTTGAGTCCGCAGGCTGATGCTCTATCCACTGAGCCAAACTGGTTAGGGCCAGGAGAAGTTATCTTAATCTGCAATGCCAACCTCATGTTAGTGACATCAGTATATTTCCTTTAGGTCTTAATAAATAATTGTCATCTTGAATTTTCTTTACTGGTATAAATATAACGGTGCTACCAAGGATTTGGTTATTTAAAAATAACTAACCTCTTCTAATCTTCACTGAAGTATGACATTTGGGGCCTTTGGAAGAATATATTTTGGTGCCACTTCAAAACTTCTAATTAAATACTCATTGATATTTTAAAAATACATACTTTAAGTGAAAATGCACACTTAAGGCTTTCTTCTCTGGATATTAAGGCTTCATGAATATTGTCTGCCATCGAGGCTGTAAACTGACCCAACCTTATATTAATATATACATCCATACCACCTTGATTTTACAAATAATTATAATGAACAAATAATTTTAACATTTGGGCTTGGACAATCAGCACATGCTGTTTACCTCTCTTTGTACTCTTTGGGAATGGTGTTATATTGGTACTTTAATCAATCTTCTATCAGTTCCTGACAGCAATTGGAAGTCAATTTGGGTGGGGGGGGACTTTATGATTTGGGACAAGTTATTTAGCCTTTCTGCTATACCTGGTATAGGAGAATCATTGTGTCTTCTCACATTCATAAATGTTTGATATTATCACCAAATATGATTATATATGTTCACACATTTTGTTGTTTAAAATCATTAAGTAATTCAGTGTAAATAATCAAAAGTACTACAGTTAGTTATAGTTTGCTATTCTAGTTGTCTCAAAAACTATACAGGGTTTGGGTGTTGTTGTTTTTTCAATATGTTTCTCATCCTGTGGATGAACACTAGAATAATCTGTCTCATAGAGAGTGTTTATAGGCTATATAAAATACAGTTATGGTAGACAATGCCTACTTCAGATATGAAGTGGAGAATCTATAAATGCCTTCCAGTGATTTTACAGGTTAAAGCCAAGATGGTAGAAAGAATATATCCTGCCTCCAAGATATCTATTTCATAATCATCAGAATCTGTAAATTTCTTAGGTTACATGGCTTGGAGAATTGATTTTACAGATGGATTTAAGGTGGCTAATCAGCTGACTTTAAAATAGGGAGATTATCTTGGATTATCAAGGTAAGCCCAATATAATTACAAAGGCCCTTAAAAGTAGAGGAGGGGGCAGAAAAGACAGCACCAGAGAGATGGCAGTGTAAGAGTGTGAGAAGGACTTGGCCCAACATTGCTGGCTTTAAAGATGGAGGAAGAGGCCATGATCCCAGGAATGAGGGCGTTCTCTAGAAGATGGAATGAATGCAAATGAAGAAAATCTCTCTGGAAGCCTCCAGAAAGGAATGCAGCCTTGTCAGCACCTTGATTTTTAGCCCAAAGACTCCATTTCAAATTTCTGATGTCCAGAATTGTTAAGATAATAAGTGTGTATTGTTCAAGCCACTAAGTTGGTGATAATTTGTTACCAAAGCCATGATGGATAAATATGCTTAGTGAGCATTGGGCTAATATTTGGTTGTTTCAGATCTATGAAATATAACTCCTTCAGGAGTTAAGGCATTGCTCCTGGGATTTCTGAGTTACTTTTCTGGACTTCCTTAATCCAGGTCCTCTAGGAGTCATTCAAAGAAACTAATGTCCTCCCTTGGGGAACTAATGGTTTAGCCGTGGGGGACAAACAAGTGAACACACACATGTCACTTACCACAATAAGTTCCTGAAGAAGGAAGGGTACTTAGGGACTATCTTTAAGGGCATAATCAAACCTGATCCTGGCACGTGCACAAAATGGGCATATTGGTGAGAATATCCTATTAGTTCAAAGTTCCTCTCTTCCCAGAACTAGAGACACGTTGGGTGCCCCTGTTCAAACAAAAGAGGAATTCAGTTAGTGTAGGCTAGGCTATGACACAGTAACAATACGCTTTACAATGTCAGTTTATTTCGAACACATACTCTGTGTCCCTGGTCATGGAAACTGGCAATACGTTTGTTCCATAGGGACCTTGTTCCAAGACTCTGCAATTCAAATTAAGATGCACTCCATCCTCTGGAATGTCACACGTTGAGGTGGTAGGACAAGGATAAAACTAGAGCTTCTTAGACTAGCCATTAACTGTTCACATTCTGGAGCCAGTGCATGTCACTATTGTCCAGAATTCATTGGCCAGAAATAGTTACATTGTCCAGCCCTTGGGGAGCAAATGGCTAGAGGAGGAGGAGTCTGGTTGCGGGTGCCATATAAGCAGCGCCTTTTCCCAGAAAGAATGAGAGCAGCGCTAGCACAGGGACCAAGCCCCTGGACCAAATATATATATTTCTCACTCTCCCCTCACCTATGTCTCTCCACCTGATTATCATTAGTAGTTCAACTACAATGGCCAGAACAGGATTTCAAGATTATTAACATTAGACTACAGTTTTCAAATTGTTATAATTTTCTACCTGGCCTACTACCATTTTGGAACTGCTGAAAGAGTGGTTCAAGTAATGAACATCAAAGTTATAAAAAGAAGCTAAATGTAAAAAATTAAATTTTTATTTAATCAAGTACAAGTACCCCTTGAAGGAAGAAGCAGTTTGAAAAGGAAACCACAGAACTAAACTCGGACTTGTAAGCACAGCTTCTTTCTTTCAGTAAGAATTTACCAGAGTCTTTCCCTGTACTAGCAAGGAGTTAGGCAGGAGGTCTTAGTACACACAAAATAGGCAAGGCTTCCCCCCGATGGCCTAGTGGAGGATTCAGAAAAATAGACCAGCCAATTCCAAAACACTGTGATGAATACTAAAATGAAGAGGAGTACAGGATGTTGTACTCCTAAATCAGGTGAGGTAACAGATGAGGAACATTTCCTGGGAGAATCGTGATCTAAGCTGAGAACTAACTGCAGGAGAGGTCGGAATTAGTTAAGTAGAGAGGAAGGGAGGCGTAGATTTGGATACCAGTGATGAGAGAGAATATTGCAAAGCTCAGGAACTTGTGTTATGTTTAAAGGCCGCCTTGGGACTTGGCAAGTGTATGTTGTCTACCCTTACAGAAAAATAGGTCAACTTTTAGCACTGCAAAAGTCTCAGCTTCCTCTGTGAATTCTGCACCATGGCATATGTGGGCATGGTGCAAAGTAGGGTGATGCCAGTAGAGCCAAGTTTCCCATGTCTCTGGTAAACTCTGTGGACTAGAGAGGATTCTTTCATACCACTTAGGTCCTGTTTTGAATTGCAGTGTTAACTTGGAATAGGCTGCATTTTAGCTAACACAGATGCTGTTGTTCTGGGCTTGTGTGGCGCACACACAAAGCTCAGAGCTCGTTTTCCTGTGTTTTCACCTGCCGGATAGAGTGTTGCCTTAGGGACTGAGTCACCTACGGAGGGGAAGGAAGAGGTGCCTGAGGTGTTTGCAATTTGCTACTCAAAGTTTGTTTCCGATCAAACCAAAATATATGCAGTTTGAAATGAACTTTATTAAACCAACAAGCAGAAATGTTTTTGCTAAGTGTGTTTTAAACAAGAACAGCTTTAAAAATGTAGGGGCTCTAAGATGTTTTTGACCAAGTGTACTTACGGGTGGTAGTGGGAAACCTAAGCTTAAAATTCTGGTGTGGATGTTGAGGGTTTTTTCCCCCAAAATCCCTAAATATGTGTCCTGTATTATGCTCAAAATGAGGGAAGAATCAAGCAAGGCTGCTTTACAGAAAGAATACCTGACTTGGGCTCTTCCTGTTACTATGTAGGTTTCAGTTTTGCAAGAAATGACTGTAGAAACTCCAGGTAGGTTATGTTTCTCTTGTTGCCTCAGTGTCCTGATTGTCCCCTGCTACATAACAAGGATTGCACTGGGGATAAGTGAGAGCCAATTTGTATAACTTATCAAAACAAACA
>NW_005871166.1:3345764-3347107 GCF_000147115.1 Myotis lucifugus
ATCAGTGAGACTTCTCAGAAGGTACAGAACCAAGAGGGTGGAGATACATATTGGAGAGGAATTATCATGGGAATTGCTCAGAGCATTTCGGAGGCTGAGAAGTCCCATGACCTGCTATTTGCAGGCTGGGGACCAGGAGGGCTGGTAGTGCACATCACAGAAATGCACAGGCTCCATCTGGACAGAAGGACAGGTGACGGGAGGGTTTCAGGGAGAGATAAGGACTCCTTTTCCTTCTCCCCATTTCTCATCTCCCAGGAAGGTTACCAATACCAAGTGGGCAGCATGGGAGGAGCTATGGACTTAAGTCATGGTAAGGAGCAGCTAGAAAGGGGCAGAGGAGGGGTTGGGTCTGCAGCACTTAAGGAAGTTAAGTTGTGGCAATAGCACTGCCTTGGAAAGGACAGTTGAGGAGAGAGAGTGGGAGGAAGAGAGGAAGAAGTGGGAGTTTCAACAGCCATCTTCAAAATAAAACACAGGAAGAGGTGACAGTTGGTATGAGAGCGATATTTATAACATGATACTATTTATAGGATATACCAGTAATGTTAGTTTGAAGCAACAATATTGAGAATAAACACACACACACACACACACACACACACACACTCACTTATATATATATATATTAACAGCTTTAGTGAGATAATTCACTTTCCATATAATTCACTCATTTAAAGTGGACAAGACAATGGTTTCAGTTTATTCACAAAGTTGTACAACTATTACCAACATTAAATTTAGATAATAAAGTGGATATTTTTCCATATATCCGTCTCTTTTCATGCTGTAAACGTAAGCTGTCTTCCTGTTGCCTTTCACTCAATGGTATCTCCTTGATATACAGGGAAGGATTGAAGAAAAGCTTTTTAGTCTTTTTCTTGCTATAGCCCAGGATATATAAGACAACCAGAAAGCACAGGGCCTTGTTGAAGTGAACTGTTTTGTTTAGAAGTAGACCAAGCAGAGAAATTGAAGTGCATTTTAAGAAGTACAACACTGTTTATTTCAATTGAATGACACATTTCAAAATTGTAATTATAATTTCTGAAAACTATCCTAAAAATCCACAGGAAATATGTTTATGTTTAGGCAAATATACATATATATGTTTTGGCAAATAACTGGATACAGATATGTAAACAGTAAATGTTTGGTCACTGGATTTTGAAAGATGAGCAATAATGTGCAACAATCCCTTTTCATTTTATTTTATTTTCTGGTCTTGACATGTGACACCTGGGAGTTTCTTCCAGAGCAGAAAATCACTTCAACGGAGCCGCGGGCTGGGACAGCCCCGTGGGTGTGAGCATGGGAGGAAGGAAGACCATCATAGCAGATGG
>NW_005871166.1:3347807-3349431 GCF_000147115.1 Myotis lucifugus
CTGCCACGGCCAGTGGCAAGCAGGGCCCTGCTGTCTGCTCACTTGCTGCAGGGGACATTCCCGCCCCGTTCCTGGCCGCTTGGGTGTGCGCCAGCTTGGAGTGCCTGGGTCCTGGGGATGTTCCCACCCCAAGCCCGGCCGCTTGGCACCTGCAAGCGTAGGCCGGACATTCCGGACTTCGGCCGCTCTGGGCCTATGCACGGGCCTACAGGCTCAGAGCGGCCTGGCTCCAGAGGACGCCTGCCCCTGTGACAGGGCTGTGGCCAGTTTCCCCTCCTGCTCCCAGCCACTCCTGCTGGGTTTCCCCTCAGCTCCCGGGCCCTGTGGCGGGTTTCCCCTCAGCTCCCAGGCGCTTTGGCGGGTTTCCCCTCCCGCTCCCGGGCGCTCAGGCGGGTTTCCCCTCAGCTCCCGGGCACTGTGGCCGGTTTCCCCTCCCGCTCCCAGGCGCTGTGGCGGGTTTCCCCTCCCGCTCCCGGGCGCTGTGGCCGGTTTCCCCTCAGCTCCCGGGAGCTGTGGCGGGTTTCCCCTCCCGCTCCCGGGCGCTGTGGCGGGTTTCCCCTCCCGCTCCGGGCACTGTGGCGGGTTTCCCCTCCCGCTCCCAGGTGCTGTGGCGGGTTTCCCCTCCCGCTCCCGGGCACTGTGGCGGGTTTCCCCTCCCGCTCCGGGCGCTGTGGCGGGTTTCCCCTCAGCTCCCAGGTGCTGTGGCGGGTTTCCCCTCCCGCTCCCAGGTGCTGTGGCGGGTTTCCCCTCCTTCTCCCGGGCGCTGTGCCCGGTTTCCCCTCAGCTCCCAGGCGCTGTGGCGGGTTTCCCTTCCGGCTCCCAGGCGCTGTGGCGGCACCGTGGCGGGTTTCCTCTCAGCTCCCAGGCGCTGTGGCGGTTTCCCCTCCCGCTCCCAAGCGCTGCCCATTCCCCTCCGAGCCACTGCCCCTCCTCGCAGCCGCTGTGGCTGGGCTTGCCCTCCCACCTCCCACCTCCCACCTCTGTAGCCTTGGGTCCGTTTCTGTCCTCGAGGCCTCTACTTAGCTCCCTTCTGTACCTCTTGGCCTCCATGTTGTCCTCAGTCTTCCCTCGCAACTGGTATATGCAAATTAACCGCCATTTTTAGCTTCTATAATTGAAACATTGTATCTTTTGGAGCTGTTGCTTCAGGAGCTCAGAGCCAGGCGGCAGCAGGCGGGGAACCTTGGCTTCCTCCGTCACTGGAGCAAGCAAGCCTTATGTTCCGCTTCAAGCTGCCTGGCTGCCGGCCGCCATCTTGGCTGACAGTTAATTTGCATAGGATATGCTAATTAGCCAATGGGAAGGGTAGCGGTCGTACGCTAATTACCATGTTTCTCTTTTATTAGTGTAGATTACTACTAGTAGCCCTGCGCACGAATCCGTGCACCAGTAGCTCTCTGCAGGGCCTGGCCGCTCCGTGCCTGCTGCCCAGAGGCTCTCCACAGCCCAGAGGCCCATCCGCGGCTGGGAAATGCAAACGACTTCCCTCCCTGTCTCAGGAACTCCGATAAAGGGCTCCTTCTCTTTCTGCTGGATTTCACCCCTGTGCTCGCTCAGCCCTCTGTCACACTATCTCACCCCTCCACCCTCTGCACGACTGATCTGCCAGAGTCGGGGCCACTCG
>NW_005871166.1:3351175-3371345 GCF_000147115.1 Myotis lucifugus
CCCTGGTACTGTAAGCCTACTTTTGCCGCACCCTGTACATGTGGCCTGATATTGCGCCTTCTATGAAGAGCTTCGAGAGCCATCACATAGGTATGGCATTGCTTTATCCCCTCTGCTGTGGATACAGCTGTGTATAAGATAGTGTGTTTGCTTCTTTTCTATTCTTCAGCCTGGATTTCATATTTCAGACTATATGTGGAGCGCAGAACATTGCTAACCAATATTCAACATGTAATGTGAGTGAGAAATAACCTTGATTTTGTAAGCCATGGAGAACTATTTTATTTGTTACTGCAATGTAATCTAACAAAAACAGGTGGATGCACCTCATGTCCATAGTGTAGGGACAGCGAAGTCAAATAATAAGAAACAGATTGGTCTGAGAGATGGTAACTAAAACTACTGGGTCATGAGCTGGGCAAACAAGGGGTCCCTAGATCCTTACTGTGATCACAAAGGAAGTTTCCAGGGCCACTGACTTGTCTGCTTGTCAATGTCTTTAGCTACAGTGTTATTTGGTAGGTGAGTTGGTCATTTCCAAATTAACCCATAATATTTTACATTCTTTCAGAAAAGGGAAATTCCCAGAAACTACAGTAAATTCAGTACTCTCAAGGAGTGATTGCTCCAGAGCAGACAGGTTTAGGCAAAACCTTTCCAAGTAAATTAATCTCTCCTTGGCCTCCCCGGACCCAGTATGGGAGTAACTGGCTCAAATAGGACCGAAGAATATTACTGCCTCTTTCAATAGAGGTTCCAGAGTGGACAAAAATCAGGCATATTGACTACAATGGAAATATGAGTGAGACCTGTGCTGTATCCTTAAATTTACTTACACCTGCGTAGTGACCTGTGTACATTCATTCCCGGGGGCTTCTTTTTTGGGGTGAGAGAGGGAAATGTCTTCTGTCTTCTGCGTATGTCTTGTGATGAGTAGAACTAGACTCATGACCATTGGGTGTCATTTTCCTGGTGTGTGTGTGTGTGTGTGTGTGAGAGAGAGAGAGAGAGAGAGAGAGAGAGAGAGAGAGAGGGAGAGGGAGAGAGATGAAGCATTATTTTCTGGAATTTTGTTACGGTAACTCTAGACGTCATGCTTATATCTCTAGTGGGCTCATTAGGACCACAGGCCATTGACCACATCCCATCCACAGACAAAGCTTAACCACATCCCATCCACAGACAAAGCTTAGCAGACAGTCCCATTCAGGCCTCTTGTTTTCAGCTGAAAGAAATTCTTTATCTGAAACATTTCATTTTGTCTTATACACGTGGATAGATGTTTTTAAATAAGAGAAATTACCTGTTAAATCATTACTCCTCAGACTTAACATTCAAAATCACATTTAATATAAATATTGAATACTCATATATGTATATAAACTATTACATTTTAACAGAAAGTACACTCTAAGAAAGGCCAGTTAATTTTTAAATGCTTCAATTAATTTAAAAATGATATCATTATCTCTTCACTCCCTCACATTGCTTTTCATTATTTTCCTTTGAATTGAAACCATGGGCTATAATTAACTTTTTGAAAAGATGCTATGTGGGAAATAGGAAACATACAATGCATGGCTGTTTTACATCAGGTCTGTTCAAGGAGTAATTAATTTTTAGGAGACATAATAAGGAAATTTAATGAAAGGCAATTCTTATATTATTTCCCCTTCAATCCTTAAGGAAATCTGGATGCTAAGAACATACTATTCCATTGCTTTCACAGGGTATTCAGAAATTTTATTAGGGAAAAAATGATTCTTTCATGCCAAAAAAGTTCACTGGTGAATTACAACAATGACTGTCCCCAGGCCCCCAATTTAGAGAAATTTAGAGAGCGTCTGCTCACAGCACACTACCAAGTGCACCGTTTTTATGTTTTGTCACAAGGCTTACATTTTTCCTACCACAAATTAATACATTCTGTGCCTAAAGAGTCCATTAGCGAAGTGCAATGTGTTGGTCTGACCTGTTTGAGGCAAGGGACTGCAGATTTTCATAACTTTTTGATGCACAGTAAACCCTCTCCATTTGTGAATGATCCCTCCAGGGAACTTGTCAATCCTCAGAGTGATGAATACCTCTTTAGCCTCTGATTTTCCCCATAAAGTGAATAAATGATAATGAAAGAGGACAATACAACCGTGTCACGCTGTGCCTTCCAGTGCCTCTGCTGGGCTCTCTCATTTCCTCCGTGGGTCCTTCCTCACACCAGCTGTGAAGGACTTGTGGTAACATCCCACGTCTCACCAAAAGGACAAGCTGACCACATATTCTGGAACTTTGTGGTCACTCCTGAAATGTTAGCTAGGAATGCTAAATCTATAATGTCAAGATCCATTTTATTTCTCTTTGAAAAGGCATGTAACCAGGCGGTAGATATTTTGTGCCCAAATAGAGATTTGGCACTGGGAAGTGTAGGTTAAGAGCTTTACTGATGAAATAGCATCATTTACAACAACATGGATGGACCTTGAGAACATTATGTGAAGTGAAATAAGTCAAACAGTAAAAGCTAAGACCTATATGATTTCACTCACATGTGGGATATAAAACTGAAACTTAAGAACACAAACAGCAGTGTGGTGGTTGCCAGAGGGAGGGGGATGGGGGAAGAAAGGAGTCCTAATATGAGGTGACAGGAGATTTGACTTTGGGTGGTGGGCACATGGTCCTATATACAGAATTTGTAAATTAGTAATCCACACATGAAACTTACATGTTCATGTTGAGTAATGGCACCCCAATAAAATAAAAAAAAGAGCTTTACCTTCCTGGAACATGATGAAGTGTTTTCATCAGAAAGTAGGAAAAGGAGGTGATTTTAAAAAGATCAAGTCAGGATATATGCACCCCTATGTTTATAGCAGCACAATTTACAATAGCTAAGATTTGGAAACAGCCTAAGTGCCCATCAGCAGATGAGTGGATTAAAAAACTGTGGTACATCTACACAATGGAATACTATGCTGCAGTAAAAAAGAAGGCATTCTTACCATTTGCAACAGCATGGATGGAAATGGAGAGCATTATGCTAAGCGAAATAAGCCAGTTGGAGAAAGATAAATATCACATGATCTCACTCATTTGTGGAATATAGTGAACAACATAAACTGATGAACAAAAACAGATTCAGAGACAGAGAAGCATCGATCAGACTCTCAAACCTCAGAGGGAATGTAGGGGAGGGTGGGGGTAAGGGGGAGCGATCAACCAAAGGATTTGTATGCATGTATATATGCCTAACCAATGGACACAGACACAAGGAGGGTGAGGGGAAGAGTGGGGGGGTTGGGGGGCAATCGGGGGATAAGGACACATATGTAATACCTAAATAAATAAAGAAAAATAAATGAATAAAAAGATCAATTCAGGATACAACAGAAAAAGAACAATGTTCTATAGTTTTGTCTTTTAAATATACAAAATTAAATTCAGTACTGAATATTTAAATTAAACATTTTATAAATATATGCATTTCCATTTTACTAGTAACATAACGTATTATCCCGAACTTTGAAAATTATCCTGTCATTACCCTTTTATTACCACTGTTCTTATATAGGAGTAGAGGCCCGATGCACGAAATTCAGGCAAGGGCCTTGACCCTGGCCCTTGCCCGCCGCTGCCACCTCTTCCGCAGCCCTCGCCCACTGTGGCTTTGTTCGGAAGGAAGGACATCTGGAAGGACGTCTGGTCTCACTAGCATATTATGGTTTTATTATTATAGATTATTTCCTTCTGTGTTTTTCTTTAGGCAGACATAATTCTAAAATCTAAGGTGTTTATATTAATACAGCTACTTATCCATAGTATTTACTGAAAATTAACTCCACTTTAAAGAGGAGACTAAGACTCAGAGAAGTTACCCTTCTCTGCTCTAATTAGTGTAGCTCATAAATTTTAGAGCCAATATCTTAAACCCAGATCTTGCTAATTCCACTACCCTGTGCTCCCTTTAGAACTAAACTCAGTGAAAAAATAGGAAACAGAACATAAGCCAAAAAAGTACATAGTTTTCTTAATACCTTGAATATAGAACAAGCAGTGCCATCACTAATATCACCACCAAAACACTGATTAAGGGTTTACAAACCAGCATATAGTCAGAAAGAGATACATTCCTGAACAAAGATGGGTCATTCTCTGTCTCTTCCCTTCTCTTCCACCACCTCTTTATGCTTCCTCCCCCTCCTTCTCTTTTATTCCCTTCCTCAGTCTTTCTTTTCATTCACTTGGTTCTCTTTATATTCTCCCTCTACTGTTCTCTCTCTCATGCAGATGTTTTAGTGTGTGTCTCATCTCTTTCTCTTTTTTGTACTCCCTCTCTTTCCTTATTTCTTTTTATTATTTTTCCCTTTCTATCTCTTTGCCATTATTTTAATCCTGATGTATTTATATATTTCTGTGACCTGAGGAGCCATGTGATTATTCAAGTTTCTCTATAAGACAAGTAAAGACAGGATATTGAATGATTTTTAAGTAATATAAAGAAACTCATGCCTATGGAGTAAAAGTAATCAGAAAGGATACATTTAGGAAATGCAAGCTTTACTTTCAGTTGGACTGTATGAATGACACTTTTATAGATCATAAAGATTAAATATTGACTATTATATATAGTTGAACCTAGTATTATTTCTTGAACTTTGAATGTTTCTGAAGAATTTACTGACATCTTATTTTAAGGTGCAGCATGTATTTTAATTTCTACAGATATTCATAGGATTTGGAGGAACTGCAGAACAATAGCTTTAATCAGAATCTGTCTCCCTGCTGTCATTAGTTGTCACAGTTCAGTTTCATACTAGCATTTATCATGTTCCTTAAAAATATCAGCCATTATATCTCACTAGGAACATAGTAAAATATTAATTTCTGTCTTCTAATTGTCACACTTCTGAGAAAAATAACTCCAAAACACAACCAAGAGTCAATAACAGACTCTATTCTGTAATTATTTCCTGTCTCATCTCACAATAACTATATAGACATCAATAAAAAAGCTTCAGTGAGATGGGATTAGTGCTCCAGGATACTTTCAGGATTTCAGATGTATGTTAATTTTGGCCCAGAGATGACAGTTCCAAATGAACAGATCCGAGAGCACGTAACTATTCCAAAGGAATTATTCTTACCCTTCTTATCCTCAGTGTTCTTAGCATGATGCAGAAGTTGCTTAGAATGACCAATGAACTTACATTCTGTGAGTGCTTTAGGGACATCCACCTTTATTAGCGACACTTTATTTCCCCTTCGCTGGAAGATATTTCTTTGCTCTGCCCTGGAGAAGACAAGACAATATCCTTTCATTTATAGAAGTTATACCAGTGATGTTCTTCTTTTCAACCTTAATAGCTGTTTAGGAGAGTGAAATAATGGGGAAGTCTCATTGTATCATTTTAGAGGTGAAAGACATAATCAGCCACTTAGTGGTTGCACACTTAAATTTCTGAGACTCAGTTTCCTGGTCTGAAAAATGGCATCGTAATGATACTTACTTCAGAGTTGTTGTGAGAAATAAATGGTACAGGTGTTCAAAATCTGTAGCCATTTTTGTTACAGGTGTTAGTATTAATTTACACCAACTAGGGAGAGGGACAGCCTCCCAGTCCTGGGGGGCTGGCAGGAATAAGTGTCCTTTCCTTGTCAGGGTGACAGTGGGTCCTAATTTCCATCCTTCCCAGGAAATTGGAGAATTCCTTGACATAACCTAGTCTAGTTTCATTGTATGTTCACCCAGGGCATGTCTACAAGAAAGAATCAGAACCCTAGAGTAGCGTGAGAAGTAGAAAATGCTTCTAGGATAATTCATCCACAAGACTCCGGTTCAGGATAATGCTCTACTATTTCAAAGCCTCATTTGTGAACTAGACTACCTGAGGAAGAGTTTCTGCTCCGGTCAGAAGCATAGTGTGGTGCTTTGGGTCTTTCTCAGGTGGTGGACTGAGCAAAAATAATGACTACTATTTATTGAATAGTTTGGAGAATATTTTAGATTCAAAAAACTGACTCAGAGGTAGGACGGACCATCTCATGTTCTGAGACTAGTAACCCCATCAGTGTTGTTAGATCATAGTAAGTGAGAAAATATATGAGATGAAGATGGAGAGATAGGCATGAACCAAACATTCTCTCTTATGGAGATGTTATACTACATCTTATCAGGCATATGCACCCATGTCCCTAATTAAATATAACTTTTCTATAATTAATTATATTCTGTTGATTAGCTGATATGGCCATCTTTAGATTTTAAAATAAATATGTTATTTTTTACTTTGTGTATATATATTTTTAAATTGCATTAATGATCATTTTTCTTCAGTCACAGTGTGTTATATCCTTTAAAGTTTCCCAGGATCTTGACACTGAGGCTGTAGCATTGGGATAAAATCGCCTTGCTGAGTAAAAGAATGGGTTTGAGAAAGGCAAGGGTAAAAGAGAAGCAAGAGTGTCAGCAAAGGTGCTGTTGTCATGTCAAAGAATATTGGGTCTCAAGTTATGGTGCTGCACTACAGAGAGAAAGCAGTGAGCAGATCGGAGACAGATTTTGTAAAGCTTCAGGCTCTGGTGATAGCTGAGATCTAATATAGGGAAATGAGTGAGTGGAAAAAAAATGCAGGCTTACTCCATGATTCATAGCTTGAGTAACTGAAAGAATAATAAAAATAATAAATAAATATGCATTGATTCATTTAAAATAAAACTAGTAAATAACCACACATCAAAGAACATGTTTTATAAGAACAACTATACTTATTTTCTAAAGCAAAAAGAGAAAAGAATGGCGCTGTTTTATATTTTGGTCAAGCTCATTAATGTCTGACCTAGTAGAAGACAGTTAGGTTCTCATACCTGCCTCTGCACTCCGTCTGTTGTGATATCACACATCATGTAGCTTTTGGAAAACAGTACTGTGCATTCATGTCAAAATGGGTGTGAAAAAGGCAAATAATGTTTTAGCATAATTATGAAACTCGTTTTGACCTTGTGAATCCCCAGGGCCCCTGACTGCACATGAATGCTTCTAACTTAACGTAATTAATGATTCCCAACATCTTTCTCCTATTATTACTTTACTTCTGTTTCTTTGTTCTTCTCCCAGCCTTGAACTGCCTTTATGGGAAATTAGAGTATATTTAAATTTAAATCTAGATAACTCTTTGGAAATCCCACCCTCCTAATTCTTACTTCCAATCCCTCCATTCACTGGGCTTATAGAAATTCATAACCTCAGATTTTAGTTTTTACAACTCATCCTTCCCTGGTATTTTCTGACCAAAGGAAAATGTTTCATAGGAGCAAAGAAAGCAGCCTGCACTGTCTGTCTCCAAACTTGCTTCTCAGCCTGAGGCCAGCCTGGCACTGTGCCCTAAACATTCCCCGTTATCCCAACAACATTTATCATAGTTTCTTTGCTCTTTTTCGGGAACCAATTCTGTTCAGGGAGGGTAGACTGACTACTATAAAATATTAGTAACTAAGAAATCAAACTACACTTTCAGATACTTGATTCTGTTCTTGGCAAACTGAACAGTTCTACGCCCTTGGATGCATGACTTTCTAATACTTGGTCTCTCGAGAAAACATCCTTTTATGTCCTAGCTCTTGGCTTGGACAAACAGAATAAACTCAGCATAGATAAGAACAGAGGGATATATTTATGAAGCCTGATCTTAGAGTTCAAAAACATCTACTAACACACACAACTGTAGAAAGCACACTTTTCTCTTAAAGGATAAGTATAACCTGTCATTGAGATCTGGTATTTTGGGAATAAACTATAGAATTGCATACATAGTATAAAACTAGTCAGGAAATTTCATATAAAATGGAACTGTTTTGTGATAGGAGAGTCCATTCACTTAAAGGATGAACATTTTATCTCAATTATACCTGTCTTTATCAAATAGGAATATATATTAAATAATAATGATATAAGAGCAAGAAATTTTTGTTAGTGTTGTTACTGAATATAAAGCTAACCTAAGAAGGTTTAGATTATCTGAGATTTGACATATACCACCCTCTTACCACATGTCAGGACTTGGTACTCAATAGTCAGTGAAATAAGTCAGTCAGAGAATGACATAAATGATTTCACTTATATGTGGAATCTAAAGAACAAAATAAATGAACAAACAACATTGAAACAGACTCTTAGACACAGAGAGAAGACTTGTGGATGCCATAGGGGAAGAGAGTTGGGAGACTGAATGAAAAAGGTGAAGAGATTAAGAACTACAGATTGGCAGTTACAAAATAGTCATGGGGATGTAAACTACAGCATAGGGAATTTAGTCAATAATGTTGTGACAACTATGTGTAGTGCTAGGTGGATACTAGAAATATTGGGGGGGAACACTTTGTAAAGTATATGTTTATCTAATCACTATGCTAAAATCAATACAAAATAGTATTGAAAGTAAACTGTAAGTGAAAAATAATAATAAAAATAAATTAAATAAAGAATTCTTATTTTTCAAGTTTGTTCATTTCTCATTCACTTCACCGTTTTGTTTCTACCTGACCCATTGTGTTTTGTTTGTATCTTTTACAGAGAAGACATCTTGCAAAGTATCTGTTCATTCATTCACTCACTCAATCACTTATCCATCAAGTTATTTATTAAGCATCTGCTATATTCAGGTTCTGGAAGACAAAAATGAGAATGATTTGATCCCTGCTGTCAAAGGGATCATGATCGGATAAGGAAAAGAACTATAGGGGATATAAAACAAAGAATGTGATAAGTGAAGCCTGCGGATGGCTGGAAATCTGACTCTTCTAAGCTAGGCATCTTCTTAGGAATACATAACATTTTAGTTGGGTCTTGAAGTGTTAGTAGGACTTTAGCAGGTGAGAAAAGAGAAGGGAAGGAGAGAGGAGAGATAGGAACAACCAGGAAAAGAGAATATTCTGCACAGAAAAGATAGTATTAGCAAGTTGGACAAGTAAAATGGGCCTGTATGTTCACTTGGACAGTCAGCTCAACTCTTTTCCATAACAATTAAGACAATTAAGAAGTTAAGTATATATATCATATATTTGTTAAAGCCAGTAGGATATATAATAATTAATCACTTGTGTGTCCTCAGTTAAACAGGTTTCTAAAGTCCTTCTTGGTAGGAATATTTGATTTGACTCATTTGAGGACTCTGGAAAATTAAAATAGCTGGATTAAATAAGCCTATAGAGGCCTTGTCAATATTCTTATATTTTATAAAGTTAAACAACAAGCAAGTTACATCAGGAAAGTCATACTAACATTTTGCATAATATTTATTATACATTTCCATTCAATATTTCTTGCTCAGAAGAAACTTTTCAGAAGAGCCCCTTCCATCAGTTTTAGATTCCTGCACATTCATTTGTTTCCTGAATCTAGTTCTCTTTCTAAATGTTCAGTGCCTTTCTGAGTTTATGCCTCCAGAAATATCAGCTCTTCCCTTGCCAGCCCCGCCTCCTTCCTGTTCTCATCACCTCCTTCTTGCAGAGAAGTGTAAGATCTAGATTTGCTTTCATTTATTTTTTTATTTTTTATTTTTTTAAAATATATTTTATTGATTTTTTACAGAGAGGAAGGGAGAGAGATAGAGAGTTAGAAACACCGATGAGAGAGAAACATCGATCAGCTGCCTCCTGCACATCTCCTACTGGGGATGTGCCCGCAACCCAAGTACATGCCCTTGACCGGAATTGAACCTGGGACCTTTCAGTCCACAGGCCGACGCTCTATCCACTGAGCCAAACCGGTTTCGGCATGCTTTCACTTATTTTACTTGAGTCGTCACTGCAAAAAATCTACCTCTGTTCTGCTGAGCCTATCTCATTCATTTATCCATCCATTCAAAAATACTTACGGAGCACATATTGATTTATACTGTATCAGGTACTGGAGATAAAATAGTGCACAAGGTCAGATAAGGTTTCTCCTATTTTTCTTATAATTAGTTTCAATATTGTTTCCAGTGGAAGTGGGGTCCTTGTGGTGTCACAAGAAAAAGCATTTTCAAGGACCCACAAGAGAGGATGAGGTCTAAGGTAAGATTTATTTGGGTGAAAATAAAAGGTGGTCCTTGGGTTTCCAGTGCCCCATCTCTTGTCTATCCCGCTATGGAAAATCAGGGCCAGAAATAGGGCCAATGTCCAGGAATCCTGTGCCATATTAAAGCTTCGTGCTTTGAATCCACCTGGTCCCAGGGCACAGACAGCTAAGTGGTTTCAGTCTCTGTCCAGGTAGCGGCTGTCCCAGGCCGTGATCCATTGCTGTGCTGTTGTCCCTAGGCTTCTGCCTGGAACCTGTGTTTAGAGTCTGAGCCACCATCAACCACAAGGCTGCTAAGGCCACATGGTGACTATGGAGAGAGCACCTAGTGAAGGGGGCAAGGGAGTGGAAAGAGAGCTCTTTGTTCCCTGGCTTGAAAAGGACCAGGAACTTTTTCAAAATAACCAATCAACTTCCCAAACTTTCCTGGAAGTGTGCTGGGCCCACCTTCCAACCACCCTATTGTTTCCCCAGGCTAGACTGACAGGTCTCTGTGTTTGCCATCCGGCTTCTATTGCCTGTGCTTACTTCCCTCTTGGTTTTGTTCCTTTCCTCAGTGATCTGCTGGGAAGGACCCTGGGTTCCCTGGAGAGTGTGTGAAGCTGTAGCTTCCTGATGAGACAAGCGGGACTGGGATCTGTGTCTGATTCAGCTCCCCAGCCCATTAGGCTCAACAATGTCCGATTCCCTTTGCTTTCTTTATTAATATCCATCTACCTATGCTTACAATATGAGACAACTGCAATTAAATAATTCACTTATACTATACCCAACTCTCCAAGTTGCCAAAAAATGAATATAGTTGATCCTTCATCAATGAGCAGGTTAGGAGCACCTACCACCAGCACAGTTGAAATCTTAAGTTGTCCCCCATCTCCCCCCCTCTAGCATACATGGGTTCCCAGCCTCAGAGGAAAATACATATTCTTTATTTTCTAAAGAATAACATTCTTGAATTTTCTGTAAGATCTATGGCAGATTGGGTAAGATTACTATATTGAAAAAATAAAAACATAGTTTATAGAATAGGAGCAATGAAGTCAGTTTAGAAGGCAGGAGAATACTAAAAATCATCAATCTTTTTTTAAAAAAAACACTTTGATCTGCTTAAACTAAGTAGCTTCATTAGTTCCAGATGCTGTTTATTATTGTGGTTGTTGGCACATTTTCAAAATGCTTAAAATAATTTTATGAGGATTAAGTTTGCAAACATAAAATCGGTTTAATACATTTGGATTTGAAAATAAAATGGGATTTCAATAGAAAGAGTTCTGTATATTTTTCTAAAATAGGTACAGAGCAACATTTAAAACATCCTGGCATCTGTCTGTGAAAATTCATACTAATATTGCCATAGTAACAGACTCTCCAAACTTTCACATAAAGTGTATGCAATTACATGTATTAAGTATTAAGAATACAACTAGAGGCCTAGTGCAGTCCCTCGGCCTGGCTTTCGCCCTCTTGCAATCCAGGACCCCTTGGCAGATGTCGGACTGTGGTTTCGGCCTGATCCCCGCAGGCTAGGCCAAGGGACCCCACCAGTGCATGAATCTGGGCCTTTAGTATACATATAAGATCTTTGGTTAATCTCTTCCCGCCCTCCCCCCTCACCCTTTCCCTCTGAGATTCATTAGTCTGTTCCATGTTTCCATGCCTGTGCATTAAGCATCTGCACCCTGTTGGTCAGTGCACATCATAGCTACTGGTCAAATGGTTGTTCGGTCGCTTAGGCTTTTATATATATAGATATGATGATTTTTTTGGACAATTCCTTATTTCTGGGCTCAGTTCCTCTTGTTTGTCATGAGTGGTTCCTTTCATTTATTAAAAACATCCAAGGTAGTATATTCTTTAATTACAAGCATTTTACCAATTCCTTCTGAATTTAAACCTATCTCTCATAGGAACTGAATCTCATTAGTGTTGAAATCTTTCTCTTAAATTATCTAATTAATTAATCATTCAGTCATCTATCATATATTCAGGACTGGAGCAAGCACACCAAAGGATACAGAAGAAATAAGGGGAAAAGGAGTTTATAATTATGCAGGCTAAGCCCGTATAAAAGAAACCATACCTTATTAACCACAGTCCTTGAGTGCAATAGAAAGAAGGGACACAGTGAAAGTTGGATAAGGCAGGCCTTGAATTGGGCTTGGAAGGATAGAAAAATGTTTGAGGGTAGAAAAATGTGGTGAGCTCTTATTACCAGTATCCTTGTCTTAAATGGAAAGGATTCTTTCTTTCTCTTCTTTCTTATATGCTATTGCTGAACCTTGATTTTTGCTCATTTATGTCCAGAGACTCACATTCTAATTATTGTTTTTAAGTTCTGGAAAACCATGGAAAAATGACACAGGCTGTGAATGCTCAGTATCTCCCACATATTTGAGAAGGAATCACATTTACACTTGTACATTGATATAGAAATACTATTTAACACCCCAAATATGTTTTCTATTTCTAGATTTAGGTTTATGTACATTTTTTAATATGGAAAGCTTCATGAATTGGTGTGTAATTCTTACACAAGGGCCGTCCTAATCCCTGCATCGTTCCAGTTTTTTAGTATATGCGCTGCCACAGTGAGCACTATATGTTTCAACTCTTAGAGATGATTGGCAAGATTGACAAACCTAACTTTGAATGGAAAGGAAACTAATTCGGAGACTGTGAGAATGTGAAGGATTCTCTGCAGACTGTCCCAGGGAATGTCAGATTATGCAATAGATCACAGGATTGATGTTTGCCGTAGTGCATTAGAAAGGAACTCTGAAGGCAGGTTTGGGAATCATAGTCAGATCTCTGATTCTAGGATTAAGAACTCATATACAAGGGAGAATGATAAATGGTAGATGATAACTGGGTAGAATGTCAGGGCTCACCGTAGTGAAAGACACACTGAGGTGCATGCCTGCTTTAGCATTTAAGATTGGGTAGGATAGGCTTACTCTTACGGTTTAGAATGGGACTATACTATAGTTCAGAAATGGGAGTTATATCCCATTTCTGCTTTGGGGGAAAAGGTTTGGGTTTCCAACAGATTTAGTTATAAATATAAAAATATTCAGTTGTCTAAGTTTGTAGATGCTCACACTTAAAAACCAGCTCATCTGGAGCTGGTTCCTTCTCTTTGTCAACAGAGTATGGGCTACTTCAGTGAGCCAGGAGGTGCGCTAAACTGGACAGCCCTATAAGCAGATAATTAGAACAAAATGTAATCAGTGCTGTAATCAAAACATGAGTCAAGTGCCAATGAAAAGAGTAATTTCTCGGAGTAGGCTCCATTGACAGCTTGACTCAGGCAGTGCCATTGGACTAGAGTTCTCTGGGTAGACAGGAGGAAGAGTGTGGAGGAACCCTGGAAGGACATGGCTGGATCAGAATCGCCACATGGGAACTTTTATTTTGTCCGATAATTATCATGTAAGATGTAGCTAAAATTATTATTTTATTGTGTAGCTTTGTGAGCCAATGATTATTTTCTAGAAAATTTCAGGAGCAGTGGTTGGCGGGGAGTTTATATCATTTCAAGCTACCCTACTAGGGAAGATCAGAGTAGTTATGTGGTTCTATAGAGCAGATAAATATATATAAATATAAATATAACATAAATATAAGTTTCAAATGACATTTCTTTTGTCTTCAAGTTTCAATAAGAAATATAATTTAAAAAAATGGTATGAGATATTTATAAAAATTATATAAGGCTGCATAGGTAAAGAAAAATGTCATCAGCAATGAAGTATTAAGAGTGGAAAACAATGCATTTGTTTTCATTACATCAGATAAATATGAAATGAAATGCTAATAGGAATGGGTTTCCTTTTAATACCTTGGCAACCCCAACTGCTTTGCTTTATTGATATTAATTTACCAGTAAATTGAAAATAATTTTCTAAAAATCAAATTTAAATTAACTAAAAGGTTTTCACTTAACATGAGTGAATCAAACAGTTCTGAAATTAAACTTGAGAAAAAAAAGAATATACATAAAATAAGGAAAATTAGAAAAAAAATATTATGAGGCCCTATTTTTCTTTATTTGCTCCTTTGAAGTCTGGTGCTCCACAATTTGTTCACATAGTCTTTACTAATTCATATGGAAGAGAAGAGTAAAATAATAAATATACATTTAAAGTTACATTAGGTTTGGAGGTCACTCTCATGATTTGGTTATAGAAGAAATGGGAATGTCCCTAGGAACATGTCCTGGTTCCACAATGAGGAATTGGTGGTAAAAGTCAGTAACTGTGCCTCCAGTTTATAGTATGTATACTGTAACTTTCTTTTTCCCTTTTTTCTCTTTCATTCAGTCATTCATCTATATCCTCTTCCACTCATCTGGATATATCACCTATTGGTGTTTTACTGATTTCTGCTATTTCTCATATTGTTCTAGGTGTAATAATCTCCAGTCCATATTTACCACTATTTTCTATTCAATTTAGGCTCCTGATGAACATTTCTGACTGACCTACATTTAAATTTGATCCCTAACACTTTCTACCCAGGCAAAGTACTCACTTTATCTATATTACTTGGTCTAAAAAATAAAAACTGAAAATTAAAGAAAAATAAATAAAATGGGAAGGATGAAGGTTTGGAGCATTTGAGCATGTATGTCCTTATATGAGTGTGCTTAGAACCATGCTGTGTTCCTTCTGGTAGAATTTCTCTGATACATTTGTTATTGTGCAATCTCTATTTTCCTATATGAGGGTAGTCATTTCTATTTTCGGAAGGCTTATTTCATAGGAAGTAAGAAATTCAGTCAGAAACGGATAATTACAAGTAAAAGAATATATCAAACACATTTTTGTAATTGGGTTCAATAAAGTTGCTAAACATGGCCAGTTTAGTGCTAATTTCTTTTTTTAAAATAGGATGTACAGAAGGCATCTGATTTATGTAACTTGCAGAATCCTTTATGGATATTAACTTATTACTAAAAGAAACCCTAGCACTGTCCCTTCTGGAGAGAGAAGGAACTCTGCTTCCTTCATTGTTGAAAGCTCCACTGTGGCCATAGCCTCCTGCCCTTTTCATGTTAGCCCAGTGCTGTGGGGAATGGGTGTGTTCTCTATATTGTGTTAGTGTGTATGCATGCTTGTGTGCACACGTGTGCATACATGTGTACACATGCATATTTGTAGGGACAAGAGAAGGTGTCTGTGATAGCAGTGGTTTTGGTGGGGAATACGAAATATGATTTAAAATCTCAAAATCACATAGAGTTATATGTTACAAGTTTATTATAAATCTACCCAGAGCTAGAATTATCTTTAATTCATCTCCTCCTTTGGGGAGCTAAGCCCTCTTACTTGCATTGACTGTCATATTGGCCTCTTAACAGATTTCCTTGCTCCTAATCTCCCTGTTTGTCTACCTGTATTTCATTCAATGAACAGGGTTCTCTTCATGAAACAGATGCATTTCAATCCTTGTGTTGAAAGCCTTCTGTGACTCCCATTTGCTCTAAGATAAAACCCATGCTCTTAGCAGGTGATTGCAAGTCGTCCACAATCTGCTTCCAATCCATTTTTCCAGCTGTATCCTTTATTATTATTCTCCCCTGCCTTTCCCTTAGTCCACATATCAGTGCTAGGGCTATAGCAGACTATCCTCATTCCCAGAATGAACTTGCATGACTGCTGCCCAGCCTCCATTAGCCCATGAGGCAAGCCTTTCCCTTCACATTCATTTGTTGAAATGTTACTCATCCCTCACGGCCTAGGGAAATGTCCCCTTCTCTCCTAGATTTCTGGCCAAATTTCTCATTTCCTCATCTGTGGGTTGCAGCACTCTGTTTTTATTTCTATTGTAGCAATGGGGATTTTTATCTTGGATTTTATGGAAGAAATCTGATTTCCAATAATCTATCCTGTTGTCAGTATTTCACTGGATTTGGTTCTGAATGTATGTTCCTGATGTTTGTGACATTTATATTATGTCTGATATGTATATGTGTGCATATATATACTAGAGGCCTGGTGCACGGGGACTGTGCACTGGTGGGGGGTGAGGCGTGCGGGGATTGGCTGGCTGTGGGAGTACCGCTCATCCCAGTTAGCTGAGTGGCGCTCCCACTGCGGGAGCGCACTGACCACCAAGGGGCAGTTCCTGCATTGAGCGTTGTTCTGGTCGTTCCACCGTTGGGTCGCTGGGCTTTTATTATATAAGGTATCTGGATTTTTACCTCCTTATTTTTATCTTTCTGGGAAAAATAAGTGTGCAAATAAATCATTATTTATAAATTAAATGATGTGTCTTTTCCTTTCCGTTTCCCAAATGTAGTCTCCTGCGTGTTAAGCAAAGGCCAAATCTCTTTCTCTCTCCTTTCTCTGACGTTTCTTGACAGCCCCTAGTCCCCATTCATATGCAGAGTAAGGATTCAATAATTAGGAGTTAAATTGAAATGATTCAATAAGACAAAAAGGTGGTTAACTTCTACAGTGTTAGTGTCTCTGAGGTCCCTCCTGTGAAGAAATAGGATGATTACAGAAGGATGTGGGTGAAGTCCTGGCCTGTATAATGCAAGTCAATGTACTAGTGCTGAGAACAGTACCTGGCCAATGTCAGGCTCAGTGTTATTATTTGAAGGCAGCCACCAGGCTGTCTTCCTCTCTAGGTTAAGTATCCTCCTTTAAATGATTTCCAGACCCCTGCTCTGCTCTGTGTCTTCCTCTAGATTATTTCTGACTCCCTAATGTTCTCCCAAGAATCGGATGGCCTCATTGCATCCCAGGCTAATAAATTTAAATACAGAGAAAAGAGATATCACCTCCCTTTTCCCCCATCAAAAGTTAATCTCTAAAATTTAGCACTTCCTTTCAATTACAAATGTAGGCAATAAACTACAGTAGTATTAGCAATACTTGTGACTTTGTAACTAAGATAAATCAAATACTTTTATACCACATTATAGTTGTTATGATATTTGAAAATTTTATAAGCTCATTTCCATTTTAAAATAAAATTTTGGTATTGTACCCACTGCTAGATTATATATGAATGTATCACAATATGTTTTCCATTTTGGTAATATATTTTAATATAATTCCCTTCGTTATCTTTTGTATTTTATGCATTTAAAACCATTATTCTGAGATGTACTCTTAACCATACTGCCAAATGGCATGAAAAAAATTTAAGAATAATACACAGTCTCATAAAACTTAGAGCACCTGTATAAAAATATAACATTTACTTCCATTAATCCAGACTTATACTGAATTTCCTTTATGTTTTAATTATTATAAAAATAATATATATCCACAGCTTCATATGGCTGAATAGTTTACAAAATGCAACATTCAAGTCGCTGCATCCTCATCTAATTCAGAAAGATAACCATTGTGACTTATTGTGGGTATTTTTCCAGATATTGGCTATACATATACCCTAAAATATATCTAG
This sequence comes from Myotis lucifugus, assembly GCF_000147115.1. Classification (NCBI taxonomy): domain Eukaryota; kingdom Metazoa; phylum Chordata; class Mammalia; order Chiroptera; family Vespertilionidae; genus Myotis; species Myotis lucifugus. The sequence goes on from NW_005871166.1 coordinate 3,368,652, forward strand.
GTATCTAGATATAGATTTAGATAGAAAGATATATATATATATTTACTACATATATAGATGACAGATAGATGATAGATAGATAGATAGATAGATAGATATTTACTACACTGTTACATAATTCACACTGTTTTATGCAAACTGCTCCATTGACCTTTAAGTAGCTAAGTCATTCTCTGGGCTCACATTGGTTTTGTAATCAAGCAACTTTCCAAGTCTTTTCATTTGTATTATTGTTAAACACTATTTCAATCTACAATAAATTAAACCAGTGTTTTATTTTATTTAAAAGATTTTTATTGATTTTTAAAGAGAGAGAAAGGGAGAGGGAGCGAGAGAAACATCCATGTGAGAGCACATCCATTGGGCTGCCTCCCATAAGCACCCCGACCGTGTGGATCCAGCCTGCAACCGGGTCATGTGCCCCCACCAGGAATCGAACCAGCAGCCTTTTGGTGCATGGGATGATGTCCAACCAACCGAATATCCTGTATGATTGTCATAATCTCATAAAACCGTTTAGATTTCCAAAAATGCTTTTCAGTGTAATAGTTATTACTCACATCTTTATAGTTATCCTCAGTGCATTCAACAACTAGGTATTGAGTGCCAGTCATTTGTCAGGTACTATATATATATGTTTTGTTTGTTTATTTGTTTGTTTATTTGTTTGTTTTCATAGTCCTTTAACCACCTTATGTGATGGGTACTATTGTTACTGCCATTTTAAAGATGAGGAAACTAAGGTAGGAACAGATAATAACCTTAACAGTAACTTGCCCAAAGCTTACAGGCAGTAAGTATCTAGTTTATTAGGTATGAACTTATTAGAAACGAACATATTTTAGGTCAAATAATAGATGAGCTTATTGGGTACAACTAGAAACTGTGAATAGAATGTCAAGGAAGCAGACTTAAGCTAATATGCTGGCGATATTGATGACACTGGAGGCAATGAAACTAAATCACTCCAAAGTGTCCAGCAGGCAGAGCTAATGCACACTGATCTGGCCGTGTAGGTCATTTGTTGGTGTGCCATTCCGATAGTTTAGTGCCCATTAGTCTTTTAATATTTTCAATATCACTACTGTCTGCTTAAAGTTAGTTTCTGTTGATGTAATCAGATACTCATTAAACCCTACAGCTTGTGTCTTGGCATAATTCAAACTAATGTTGAGACTCTGGGGCTAGAGGAATCACAGGGAACAGAATTAATGTCTGGGCTACCCATGCCCTGAAAGTCCATCTGTACCAAGTTTCAGTTTAACTCAGAGAGTCATTTACAGTCATTTTATTGGCTACAAAATAATTTCCCCAAATTCCTCCCAGATCTTTCCCAATTTAACTTTTAGAAGAGGCAGTGTGTAATCCCTAGCTTTCATGTTGAGAGATGTTTCCCCGCTTTCTTTCTGGATACTCTTGATCTATGCTATCCTCATTATTTCTCAAATATGGATGTACTTACATTGTGCTAGACATCTTTGTGCTTGCATTCATCCTTCACGTTCATCACCAGCAGATAGGGAAGCAAATATTCAAGATTGTGTAAAATGGGTACATTTTCTTGGCAAATATGTGAAGTCATTGGGTAGATGAAGAAATACAGGCTAGCCCTGACAGTGTGGCTCAGTAGTTGAGCATCAACCTATGAACCAGAAAGTCACAGTTCAGTTCCCCATCAGGGCACATGCACATGCCCTGGTTGCAGGCTCATTCCTCAGTAAGGGGCATGCAGAAGGCAGCCGCTCAATGATTCTATCATTGATATTTCTCTCTCTCTCTCCCTCTCCCTTTCTCTCAAATCAATAAAAATATATTAGAAAAAAAAGAAATATAGGCTAGAGAGGTAATGATAATCTGATTGTAGACCAGCTGCAATTCCAGACCACAGTTCAGAAGTTTAGAGACAAGGACATTCCCTCAGTTCCACTGAAGCCATACACATTTTATAAACACTGAGGGTTTTTCTTCTTTTCTGTTTTCCTCAGAGAACTACATTGTTTCTATTCTCTTTTACTCACCAGGAAGCTCAATCTTCCACTATATATATTCAAATAAAACCATCAGGAAGACTTGATTTCTGAGTATTATCTTTTATTAATTTGACTGGTAACATTAAATTAAAACTTTCACACAGTATCTCCTCAATTGAAGTTAGAAAAGGACAGTATAGCTTTGAAAATTCTTTGGTATTATGAAATACAAAAGATTAACTTTGTCTAACAGGAGGAATAGATGATAGAAATTTTCTGTGCCTGAGAAAATTGCAGCTTTTAAAATTGTAGTTTGAAATTATTCATGTAGTGAAAAAAACATTTTTTTCATACCCAACACACAGCATTATAGAAGTACCCTTTGAGGTCTGATGTTTGCTTTGTGATTAAAGAGAATGTATCTGGGCGGTGTTTTGTGCACGATGAAAATTAATGTGCTTCTAATTTTTTCTGGCTACTCACTGCTTAATTCTGTAATCAGTAGAATCCATTTAGAGGAAAAAGTATAATAAGAAAATTATGTTATCAATCAATTTATATTTATTTAAAACTATTAGGTGGCCCCTTCTATAGTATCATGTAATAAGAGAAATAAAAAGCATAACCATTCTTGATTCCCTTTGGAAGTGAACTTAATTAAGATCCAGTGTGAAGAAATTAGACACTTGCATTTGTCATAGACATATAGCAATATGATTTTATC
>NW_005871166.1:3371445-3541445 GCF_000147115.1 Myotis lucifugus
TGAGCTGAGTCTTAACCCATGGAGAGCATTTCAGTAGGGGAGGCTAGAAGATAGGACAGGGATCTGAGGAGATCATAAAGAGAAAGTTGTAAGTAAGTGGAGATGAAAAGTGTATCTACTATTTTGAAATAGCCGATGGACCTACCTTACAATTAAGAAAGATTAATGCAAGATGATGGCTTTCAAAGGTCTTAACGACAAATATCCCTTTCTTTAAATAATGCACATATGAAAATCCCAATATTTAAAAAAATACAGATAAAAATGAGCTGGTTTGATTGAATACAGGAAAGTCAGGATGGCAACTTTTAGAGAAGCAGATGAAAATTCTTGATAACAGTGTGGATTTATTAGAAAGCTTCTTGATATTTGTGCCTTGTATTTTTCCTGTTTATCTCTGCAGTTTGACTCCTGTTGGCCAGACTCTTATCTGGATTCCTGACTTGTGATTCTCACTCTGTTTCCAGATTTCAGCAGCCCTCCTGGATCCTTGATTCTGTTCTCTGCTAGCCAGTTCCTGGTCCCTAGGTCTGTCTATCTGATTCTTATTTGTTCAGACTTCACTTCTTCCTTCACCCAATAGGAGGTCACCAATTCAGCCAAGAAAACCCACCCATTTTGAGGTTGGTATCATGAAACAAGTATTAGGTAGTAAGAAAGGAACTGAGGAGACATCTGTGGGAACAGAAAGGAAAGGACCTTTGCTTTGTAATGGAGGATATGATAGCACTTGTGATGGGTTAGGTCTAGGAAGTGAAAGAGTTCAAACAAGCAAGGCTTACAGGTTTGGATCAAAATGCAGAAAGACTGTGCCATAATAAAATAAGTCTTAATAACTACTAATATATGAATAGCCTTTATGGTCCACAAAGCATATTCTGTGTGTTCTCAGGTTCACCCTCATAATAACCCTGTTAAGACTTGTTACCTCCTTGCTGCAGAAGAAGAGGAAAAGAGATCATGTCCTTTGGCCAAAGACATACTGTAAATTAGTTTAGGCTGCCAATTTAACACTAATCTTATGGCTGTAGATCCATTCTTCACTCCATGGTAAACACCGGATACTGTACAAAGCACTAAGGTATTCTGCATTTGCTTTCATACCGGGTCCTGTGATGAGGGCCACATTTACAATTAGCCACATTTCACAGGATTAGGAAGTACATGGTATGCATGTTGAATAGTTCTTTCTGCTCTGGTGAAAGACATCATTAATCAACTATCCTAGTCTTTCCTGCTGTGCCTGGATGCTGCCTCACAGTCTCGATATATTACTCTAGGCAACCACTACTCATAAATCAGAGTTGTCTGAAAGTTGAAACTCATTTGCCATTCTGGCACTAGCATCTTGAAATGACACATACACTGTGGTACAAAACTCAATAAAATGACATTCTTGGTTTCTAGTCCCTCAGGATAGCCCTTTATATTCCCACATCTGAGGCCAATTAACCCCTTGAGCATCAGGTTTGAGACCTAATCAAGTGCCTACTAATTAGTTTTAAACTTTGATTCCTGGGACTAAGCTCCTACATTCCACTCAGTGTCTAGAAATAAATGTTCTATCATATTCTTCACTAACAGAGTTCTGTTGCAAAGCCCAGTTCCTCCAAGCTAGGATTTGTCATGAGTTCTTCCCTATATTTCAAGAGACTATAGTCCAGTTCTTATTGTCCAGTTTCTGTGACTGGATCCTTGTATTATCTATTATGGTGAAAAAAAACAACAGGCTTGACTCAGCTGCTTGAGGGAATAGCAACAGTAATCTTTAGTATAAATGTACAATTTTACTAGGGCTTTTCAGGAGGGCTTTTCAGGATTGGCTCCTTTTGCTCCATGTGGTTTAGTTTTAGTTTAGTTTTTCTTTCCTGATTAGCAATTAAATAGAATTTTAATTTTATAGCTTAGCAACGAAGGGCTATACACTTAAGTCAATATACATATATACCTGTGATTTAATCTATGCATGTCCATGTACTCAGTTGAAAACAATTACAAGGTATGGCCTAACAGGTACTAGAGGGCCTCAAAACAAAACAAACACCAACAAAGGAATGTTGATAGGTATGAGCTTCATTTTGCACACTGAGGATCTGTATTCTTGGTGGGACATTTACATGGCTGGCAGTGTGATGCTTTCTCTGGTACCTGATCCAGGGCTATGGGCTGGAGTCTTTAGTTCTCTCTACATTGGCCTCTCTGGGGCTACGTAGTCTTATTCACAGCATGGTGCCTGACTTTCAAAAGCAAGCATTTCAAGAGTGTGTGGCATTCTTAGGGCCTAATCTCAGAGCCACTTCAGCCATATTCTGTTGGTCAAAGTAGTCACAAAGGCCCGCCCAGCTTGAGGAGAGGGGACACAGATTCCACCTCTTGATGGGGAGAGGTAGCAAAGTTCTAGAAAACCTAGATATCTGGAGATATCGCGATGGCCATCCTTGGAACAATGGAAGCTGTCACAGTCTCTCTGTTGCCTTTTTTCATTTTGCCCATTACTTTGCCCATCTTCTTTAATGCCAGATTACTTTGCCCATCTTCTGAGATACTGACCTCCTCCTGCCTGCTGCCAGATGTCCCAGGTGCCATCTGCCTGGATCTGAATTCCCACTGCTGTAGTTTATCATGTTGGTGCCATAATATATTTATAAATGCGCCCACTGCCAACATTTGGCACACAACCCAGAAGGTGTTTCTGAACTTGAAGTTCCTGGTATTCCATCACCTAGAAAATTATATGATTGAGAGAGAGAAAAAAATTTTTAAAGGCATGTTTTTTTTAGAGCCAACTGGACCTCGTTTCCAATCCAAACTAACATTGTGGGGAGCTTATCTAGCTTTGCCTCAATTTACTCTTCCATCCAGTGAATATAGTACATTTTCATTTCATAATTGTGAGACTTAAACATATTGATACTGTGAGAGGTTTGTTGACTAGCCTGAAAGCTGTGGGGCAACAATATAAAATATGTATATTTTTATTCAGTTATTACTTTGAACCATGCTCTGTTTTTACCCATTCTTTTTTGTGCTCAATGTTCTCAATGGCACTATTTTTCCATTTCTTGTTACTTTGTGTTGTTTTAATTACATTGAAGCTAAAACTCCCATCTTGTGCTCAGTTTAACACCTGCACCCACAGGGCTGGTCCGTTTTATCTGGGGTTACTTGGAGTGGTGAGAGGGCCTGGTTTCTCTGCCTTCCACTCATCACTGTGGGGTAGATACAGGGTTGTATTGAGTTTGGTTGAGTTTCGTTTGACTGTGAGATTCCTCTCCCTCCTTTTCTGAGTCTGGCTTCACGGGGTTGGCTGGTATCCAGCTGTGGCAGGTGAAAAAGGAAGGGTCTCCTCGTCTGTGAGTCATCAGAAGCATCTTTGGCCAGAATGTTCTTTTCTGCTGCCTGTGGTCTCTGTTCACGGTAAGCTTAATGGTGGAGGAGATAACTCCCAGCTTCATCCTCTCTCTGTCATTGTGGACCCCTTGATAGAGAGGAAGCGTTGCCTCCAGCCCTCTGAAAGTCTGTGCTCACCCCTCTAATGACTGATTCCTTGACTGGCCATCTAGTCCTAACCACTGCTTCTTTCTCTAACCTGGATGCTTCTTCGTGTAGAACCAGAACCAAGGAGGGTGTTATTGAACAGAAGTGGGAACGCCCTCCCACCTTTGGCTTCCTAAGCACCTTACCCCAAACCCTCCTTTTATTCCCTCTTACCTATTGTCTCTCTACTCTGCAGTATGGGCTGCCAGAGCCAAGTGCAGCCACGTTAGTAATACGCAGCTGAGAAGTTAGCACCAGGTACGTTGTTCTCAAACTCCGGGGCATACACGTGAGGCTTTCTCAGGCACTCTTTCACAATACTCAGCTTTGATGGCAGCTTCGAGGTGGAGCCTGAAGCTGCTACAGCTGGAGGCATCCAGCCCAGGTTGAAGTTATCAACTGCTCCTTTTTCCTAACTGCCCTGACCTAAGAACCTTCTCCATCACGTGCTTTGTTGGTGTGAGCATCCCACCAGAAGGGACATTATTACTCTTCCCCTGATTATTTGTTTTAATCATCTTTCAGCTCAGCTTCTGTGCAGGTATTGTATTCCATGCTCCTCATGGATGGAAATCCCAGGAAAGAAAAAAAGCACAGTTTCAGCAACTTCCAAGGGGCAGCAGCACTTTGTCTGAGTCTAGCAAGAATTGAATATAATTGGGAGCCTCTCCAAGATGTGTCCCTCATCAGTGCACCCCGTGGATGCTCACTCTGAACACCAACGTGGGCTATTTCTGAGTAACCAACATGCTGATGTGGGTCTTATTTATGTTTTCCAACAGCTCATGTAAATCAGTGCCTGCTCCTGTTTGTCAGATACCAACAGCTTCCTTAGAAATCCTGGGCACATTAAAACACTAGCTGTGCAAGTAGCAGGGAAGGAGGCTGTGCATTGTTCATTTTTCCTGAAACAGAACCTTCGAAAAGCAAGCCTTGAAGTCTTGCTTATGAAGACGGTGTTTCCTCCACCCCTTACCACGTGTGTGCGTGGGTAAGGGGTGCCTTTTCTGGCAAGCCTGTAAACTATCAGAGCTGTGACGGCTGCTGTTTGTGTGGTAAACTGATTATTGGCCTTCACTGAATATTCACAATTCCATTAGCCAAGACCCCTACTGTTTCTTAGGGAATAAAAACTGGGTAGACTTCCAAGATTCTGTGCCCACTCTGTGATTTAACAATGGCCCCAGGACTGCTATTTTCAACTGAATCTGGAATGGGAGATCAATTATATTTTCCTGTTTACATTTGCCAGTTATATATGCCAGTTTTTTTTGCAAATATTTTAAAGCAGTCTGCTCCCAATTTTTAAATCATTAATGCCATTAATCTATCTATTGTACCCTAATGCTGGTGGAACTGTAACCCATTTCCCATTCTCTAACTTCGTCGCAAGCTATCATGTTAACCTATAGGATTAGTGACATGGTGCTTTTTGATCTGTTCTGCTAGTTGCATCTTCTAAAGATGCATCTATAATGGACATTTAGAATGTTTTTTTTAGTTGGCCTAAGGTTTCTAATGTCATTTTCATTCTCTTCTCTTTCCTGCTGAAAGTTTTCTAAAGAGTCCCTGATTGCCTTGCTCAGTGTGGCACACAAAGCCTCCTATAGTCTTGCCCCTAAGCCTTTTCCTGCCCATATATTCTACAGCAAACACACTTTCCTAAGCCATGATCTTATTCCAAAATCCTAGAATGCCCAGGCAACACTCATTTTGGTATTCTATTACTTGCTGGTTTGACATTTTTAATGCTTTATGAGATTTAGTCTAGCCTCGCATTGGATATCTCTAGTTAAACTGAGCGACAAATCAATGTCAACATGGTGCCTATGCATGAATAACCCCCACATGTTCAGCAAACCGCAATTAATTTATTAAGAGCTGAAAATTACCATTTGACTCAGCCATTAAGGGATTTTAGTAAGGAGTAGTGGTCGGTGTGGACAAGCAGATTCTGTACGCATGCTCTTCCCCTCCTGTGGTAGGAGGGAGGTTACAAAGAGCAGAAAGACAACATATAGACGCAGCGGTTCTCAACCTGTGGCTCGTGACCCCTTTGGGGGTCGAACGACCCTTTTCACAGGGGGTCGCCTAAGACCATCCTGCATATCAGATATTTACATTACGATTCATAACAGTAGCAACATTACAGTTATGAAGTAGCAGCGAAAATAATTTTATGGTTGGGTCACAACATGAGGGAACTGGTATTTAAAGGCAGGAGGTGAGAACCACTGAGGAGCATGTAGTTTCTGAAGCCCTAGATCAGTAGTTCCCAAACTTATTTGGCCTACCGCCCCCCTTTCCCAGAAAAAAATATTACTCAGCGCCCCCTGGAAATTAATTTTTTTTAATTTTAATAGCAATTAAACAGAAAGATATATGTATTAATGTTTCTACCTTTTTCGTAAAATATAGTAAAGGTGTAAATTAGAAACATTGAAGTTTGAAATTATGAAACTATTTATTGAACTTAGAATAGAAAGGTAATACAAAAAAAGTTAAAACAAATGCACCTGTGGCCATCACCGCCCCCCCCCCTGGATCACTGCAGCGCCCACCAGGGGGCGGTAGCGCCCACTTTGGGAATCACTGCCCTAGATGCTGTGTATGGGGACTTTGGAAACTCCTAAGAAAGCTGTGGAATTGGGCTCCTGACTTCATGTCAGCACCAGGGCAACACGTTTCCCTTCTTTCTGCCTACTCTTCTCTCTTCCATCTTTCCTAAATCTCTCTGTGATATTTGTTTTGATTTTTGCACTGGTACAATGATTGTACCAAAGGCAGAAGTTGCTAGTTGGATTTTAGTTGGAATATAGTATGAGTTTGCTTGAGGGTTTTCATTCGGGATGGAAATGGACAGGCCCATAGCAGCCCATGGCCACCATGGTCTGTGGGAAAATGGTGTTTAGGATCTAACATATTTGGTTGTTAGTGGCCCAGTGATATAATTAAGCAATCCCATGCTCATATTTATTTCCTCATTCAGAAAACACTTTATCGTGGCCGATCCTGTGACTAAGTAATAGAAATGCAATGTTGAAGAAAGGGTCCTTCTCCCAAGAAACGTGCACTCTAGTGAAGAACCCAAAGCATGACAATACAATAAGCTCTTGACTGCTGTGCTCTGGGAGACATTCCAGCATACAGAATAGCAGACATTAGCTCCAGGGAACTTCTGATAACTAGGAGAGATGAGAAATTCATGCAAATTAATATAACACAATGTAAAACACACCATAGTAGTAGAACATACAAATATGCCATATTAAATCTATAATAACAAAAGCATAATATGCTAAGTAGATCAGACGTCCTTCCGGATGACCTTCTGAACAAAACTGGAGCTGTGGGGGAAGTCTGGGTCCCAGTTGCCTGCAGGAGGCCAGAGGGAAGCCCGGGTCCCGGGTGCCAGAGGGAAGCCGGTGCCGGCATTCGGGGGAAGAAAGGCCTAGTCTTGCATGAATTTCATGCAATTGGGCCTCTAGTCTATATATATAAAGAGCCAAGAGCCGTCACATCCAAAACAACCAAACGGACAACTGAACAAGCTGAGTGGGGCGACAAGGCCAGCAGGGGGTTTAGTGAGGGACGACCAAATGACTGAACACCAGGCTACGTGGGGCGACCAGGCAGGCTGGGGAGATAGGGAGGGATGACCAAATGACCGACCAGCAGGCTGCGTAGGGCGACCAGGCCAACAGGCAGAGGCGGTTAGGGGTGATCAGGCTGGCAGGGGGGCAAGTTAGGGGTGATTACAGGCAGGCAGGTGAGCAGTTAGGAGCCACTGGCCCCAGATTGTGAGAGGGATGTCCGACTGCCAGTTTAGGCCTGATCCTGGGGGTCGAACATCCCCCGAGGGGTCCTGGATTGGAGAGGGTGCAGGCTGGGCTGAGGGGACTCCCCTATGCATGAATTTTGTGCACCAGGCCTCTAGTATTATATAATGAGACACTTTTCATAAGTGTTGTAAATATATAAAAGAAGAGATGTAACTGCCAATTTGGGAGGAGATGAAGGAAGGATGATGCTTGGGGATCAGGAACAGTTTACAAAAGTGGTGAAATCTGAGATGACCTCCAAGACTGCATACATTTGGATGAAAGGATCAGGAGGAGCAAGAACAAAGCGATTGGGAAGTACAGGGTCTCTCCTAGGAATGGTGAAGAGTTTTCTGTGGCTATACCCCCATTAAAGGAGTACTAATGGATTAAGCTGAGGACCAGTTGCTGAAGATCTTAAATTGGTTATGCTAAGGAATTTGGGGCAGTTCAAAGGAAGCTGAGTGTTTGATATAGAACACTCATATGCAAATCATCAGGTAGCAAATAAATGATCATTTGTATTTATTCTTTAGACAGTAACTGTTTCGTTTTCTCATTTGAATGATTAAATATTGAATATGGCTCATTTTACAGAAAATAAACCCTTTTGCAATTAAGAGTGTTTTCCAGCTTTAACTTTCTTTAGTTTGTTACTAGTTGACATCCTGTGAATAATGCAGGAGCTACACCCTTCCTACACTGCCACTCAAAGTACAAATTAGGAAGTTCATTTCCTTAAATTTTGAGCTTGATAACTGACAGGTACAGAATCCCAGAGGCAGCAGTTAACTTCCTGTAAACTGATATAAGATGAAGCTGATGCCTCTAGAAGGGAAAGTTAATATGGTAGGTGAATTAAATCCTCTTTGCTCCAAGGAAAGAATTTCACTTAGCTATCTGCTGCCCTCCAGGATCTGTGCTTTAGAAATGTCTAGTGCAGAGCAAGTCACCTCCGCTTCCAAACCAGCCATCTAACACTCTGAGCATTGACTGAGACTCTACTCATAACTACAGAATGAGAAAATGTGATTCACACCCACAAGGGCTCACTCTCCATCTGGAGAGAGGTGTGAGTTCAATCGTTACGTTTTGAAAGTATGAGAATTACTTTCAAGAAAGTCCTTCTTCTGTGGTCTTAAGGGTCTTTAATCTCACTCTGGGCTATGCCTATATAACCCTCTTTTTCCATGCTATTGTTTTTCCATTCCTTATAAGAAGGATTAATCAAAGTGTAAAACATATGAAAAGATAAATAGATTTGGGCATCTAAATATAGGGATGAATATAATATAAATATAGTCAATGTATGAGAATGTTGAATGAAATGGCAAACCAAGAAATAGCAATCCAAAGGCCAAACACATTCATATCCTTACTCATTATGTCTGGCCTGAAGCCTTCCCATCTTCTTCCTAATATACTCTTCTCCTTTAGAACTGTTCCTTATTCTTTTCAACTGAAATGTTACCATGGGGCAACCGATAGTAGGACCCAGCTCCTAGACCACAGTTGATGATTATATGATGGACTCCTGATCTAAGTCTAACCAGTTCCTTTCTTGAGAATTTTCAAGCTATAAATCTTTATCTATCTATCTATCTATCTATCTATCTATCTATCTATCTATCTATCATCTATCTATTAATTAAGACAAGAGGAACAGTTCCTTTCTAGTCTTGAAACTTTGGAGACTTGGACTCAGCTATTGGTCATATTTCTACCATGTGGACCAGGTAGAGAAAGTTGTTCTGGGAGAAAGAAGCCACTATGCAGAGAGAAGCAAAAATGAAAAGTAGAAAGAGGTAGTACTGGATGTATTTAAATGTCTATGTCATTATCTCTGACAAACGAAATCTCTGTGCCTGCTAAGATTATATGAAAGAGCCCAGTAGGTAACCAATTAATTTTTATTTTGTTCTAGCTTAGTTAAGATACCTTTCTATTATGTGTAAACAAAACATTCCTTATTAATGCAGAAGAATGAGTATACCTGAACTTCTATAAAATTTAAATCAAATCTCTACATATTTCAAAAATTCCTGGAATCTGTATTAAAGTTTTCTTCTTTTCTAAGCACCTCCTACTGATGCTAACTTTTCATCTCTTTAATGTTTAGGATTCTTTAGTGCTTCAACAAAACTTATGAAACTGTTAAATTCACAAACCTGTAAAATTCCCATGTTGCCATGTGAAGTAAGGTATGATTTTCTTATTTGCTTCTTCACATCCAGAAGTTTGTAGAGAATGTTGCCTGTGAGTATAATGAATTCATTTGCCTTGGGATCTAATAGCTGAACAAACTGCATTGTGGAAAAAAAGAGAATGATTAAATGCTTCATTGGTTACTTTTCATGAATCCTCGTGTCTTACTCTTCTTTATTAATTATGTTATAGCAGATTCACAGTATTATTAATTTTTTGTACTTAAACATTTTGTCCTTTAAATTAGCTCAAAGTATTGATTTTTTTCTCAGTAAAGTAGATATCTAATTCTTTTCTACAAGTTTTAATTGTGTGGATTCTTTATTAAATCAGCCTTTTTTCTTTGCATTTGTTCTTAGCAGTTGCCAGGCAACTCCTATGATACTTGGCAAAATATTCTGAGAGGATTTTTTAGAGTAAAATTAGTAGAGGCATAGACCCCTTGTAATGACAGATATTACAGTTGTTCAGAAGTTACATTAGCCACTATGAATGAAGATTGTTATTTAATGTTACACTAAATGGAATTTTCTGTCCAATTGTCACCTGGGTCTCCCACCCACAGTGTGCCTAAATTGCAAAGAATATCTTAATTCCAGATTTTAAAAGAAAGTCAGGTTAATAAAAATATATATAATGACTCTTTTATTGAGTTTTAAAAGGTGGATGATGATAAATGCATTTGCTCAAGCATTTTCTCTTGGATTCAGACTGCTGCCCTTAGCAAAATGGCTCAGGAAAAAGCAGTCCCTTTATTTCAGATTTCCAATTGAGAAATAATTATAAAGATCAAGAAGGGGATTCAGTTATGCTGGTTTCTTTTACAGGCAACCCCATGTAAGATACACTCTAGTAATTTAATTAATATGCTATTAAAACCTCTAAACAAGTTTTTGTTTAATTCTTACTTATTTTTTATTACACAGGTCCTCCTTTTTTCCCTATTAACCTCTTCCAGTTTGCTACCATACCCCTCTTTCCCCCATGCCCTCACCCCACCCCATTGTCTGTATCCTCAGGTTATGAATATGCATACATCTTCATTGGTTGATCTCTTCCCACCCACCCTCCCTTGCCTTCGCTCTGAGGTTTAACAGTCTATTCCTGCTTCTATGTCTCTTGGTCTATTTTTGATCATCAGTTTATTTGGTTCATTAGATTCCACTTATGAGTGAGATCTTATGATACTTATCTGTCTCTGACTGGCTTATTTCGCTCAGCATAATACTCTCCAGGTCCATCCATTCTGTTGCAAATGGTAAGAGTTCTTTCTTTTTATTGCCATGTAGTATTTCATTGTGTAAATGTGCCACAGTGTTTTTATCCACTCATCTGCTGATGGTCACTTAGGCTGTTTCCAAATCTTAGCTATTGTAAATTGCACTGCTATGAACATATGGGTGCATATATTCTTTCTGATGAGTGTTTTGGGTTTCTTAGGATATATTCATAGAAGTGGAATCACTGGGTCAAATGGGAGTTCCATTTTTAATTTTTTGAGGGAACTCCATACTGTTTTCCACAGTGGCTGCACCAGTCTGCATTCTCACCAGCAGTGCACGGGGGTTCTTTTTCTCCACATCCTCACCAACACTTGTCCTTTGTTGATTTGTTGGTGATAGAATGCTGGGGATATTAATGAGAAGTCATATGAGTTAAGGCATGTGAAAGTGCTTTTGACACTAGTATACTCCAGGTTTAGATTTTGTTGTATTGGTGCTGGTGACAGTATAGTTGTTACTGTACAATTAAGAAGGAGTCCAGTATGAGATCTTCCTGAGAATGACTTCTATCACCTGTGTCTTATTTTAGAGCTGATGTTTAGGCTTGGCCAAAGAAAAACTGAATAGGGGGAGACAACTCAAATTTTTAAGTTAATGGATACCTTCTTTCAGAAACCAGATAGACTTAGGGACATAGTTTTGTTCTATTAATGATGGCAAGCCTCTATCTCTGCTCTAAATCTCATTTTCTCTCCATTTTTAATTTTTTCTTTATTTATTTATGTATTACATATGTGTCCTTATCCCTCCATTGCCCCTCCACCTCCCCACTCATGCCCTCACATTCCTGGTGTCTGTGTCCATTGGTTAGGCTTATATACATGCATACAAGTCCTTTGGTTGATCGCTCCCCCTTATCCCTCCCCTCCCCTACCTTCCCTCTGAGGTTTGAGAGTCTGATCGATGCTTCTCTATCTCTGGAACTGTTTTTGTTCATCAGTTTATGTTATTCATTATATTCCACAAATGAGTGAGATCATGTGATATTTATCTTTCTCTGACTGGCTTATTTCACTTAGCATAATGCTCTCCAGTTCCATCCATGCTGTTGCAAATGGTAAGAATTCCTTCTTTTTTTACCGCAGCTTAGTATTTCATTGTGAGGATGTACCACAGTTTTTTTAATCCACTCATTTGCTGATGGGTACTTAGGCTGTTTCTAAATCTTAGCTATGGTGAATTGTGCTGCCATGAACATAAGGGTGCATATATCCTTTCTGATTGGTGTTTCTAGTTTCTTGGGATATATTCCTAGAAGTGGGATCACTCTTTCTTCATTTTGAACTGTGCTCCAGTTCTCTCTTTTTTCTCTATATTAAATTTAGTTCTGTGTTAGCCAGAACTTTTGCTGGAGTGTATAAAGCTATCCAAATCTGTTTCATCTTAAGAAAAAATAAATAAGCTATTATGTCTTAATTATTTGCCTCTTGACAGGGATGTCTTCATGGCTTCCCTTCCTTTGATACTGAATGTGTTGCTATGTGCTGAGTCCCCATTTCTTCAACCGTTTGTTCTTTAGTCCTCTTCACACTTGCAAGGCTTCCCCCAAGGCTGCCGTTCCTCTTGTCCTCTCTTATAATTTGAAACTATTGACAATTAGCTCCTTCTCAAAGTTCAAAGTTTCTCTTTTTAGTCTTTAGTTTTATCATTTGATCCTGCCTTCCCTCTAACTTCTTTTGAAGTTTTCAAGAGTCCGTTCTAATGAAGTTATTACCATCCTGCATATCAGATATTTACATTTATCTAGGCTCCCTTACCACCTCACTTTCAGCGGTTCTCAACCTGTGGGTCGCGACCCCTTTGGCGGTCGAACGACCCTTTCACAGGGGTCGCCTAAGACCATCCTGCATATCAGATATTTACATTACGATTCATAACAGTAGCAACATTACAGAACATCAGTTTCCGTGTGTGTGTGTGTGTGTGTGTGTGTGTGTGTGTGTGAGAGAGAGAGAGAGAGAGAGGGGAAGAGAAAGAGAGGAGAATTTCTTTCCAAGTTCCAGCTACTCAGTCCAACCCCCTTTGAACTTTTCAGTGTGTATGACCTAAAGCACCTAAAATTTAACATGTTCTAAATAAACTCATTTTCCCCAAAACATTTTCATATTCTCTTTACTCCTTTTTTTCGTGAAATAGCATGCTCATTCACATAAATTCCCAAGCTAAAATTCTGACCTTATTCTTGACTACTCTCCCTTCCATCCCTAAAATTGCTTTCTATCAAACTAGAGTATCTGTCTCACAAATCTATATATCTACATCTAATCTATATCTAATATATATCTATCTATATCTATATCTATATCTATATCTATATCTATATCTATACCTATCTATATCTATATCTATTTAATCCTCACCAGAGGAATGGAGGGCGGGGAGGGAGAGAGAGAATCAGAGAGAGACATGTGAGAGAGACACATTGATTGGCTGCCTCCGCCACATGCCCGTCTGGGGCTGGGGAACCTGCAACCTATGTACCTGCTTTTGACCAGGAATTGAACCCTTGCCTCTTTGGTCCAAGGGCAGAGGCTCTTACCACTGAGCAAAATTGGCCAGGGCCCAAAAATATTTTTTAAGTCTGTCGTCTCCTCTTCAACCCCATTCTTTCTAAACATGGCCCATTTATAATTCTCTTCCTGGGTGCTTAATCACATGTTCCTCCAAAGCAGTGGTTCTCAACCTTGCCTGCACATTAGAATCACCTGGGAATCTTTTTAAAATCCTGACTTCTGGGCCTCATCCTCTGGAAATTCTGTTTCTTTGTTATGGGGTGGGGCCACAACATTAGTAACAAAGAAACAGAATTTCCGGAGGATGAGGCCCAGAAATCAGGATTTAAAAAATGATTCCTAGGTGATTCTAATTTGCAGCCAAGGTTGAGAACCACTGCTCCAAAGGCTGACTCTATGTTCCCATGACCTTTTCTTTTTACATTTGTTTGAATAATGCAGAGTAATATTAAGGGGAAAATTGAGCATATTTTTATTTTATTTTATTTTATTTATTTATTTATTTATTTATTTATTTATTTTTATTGCTTAAAGCATTACAAAGGGTATTACATATGTGTCCTTTTTTTTTCCCCGCCCTTGACAATACCCCGGCTTCGGCTTCCCCTATGTGGATAATTTAAAGAAATCATATTATGTAAAAACAAATAAACAAAGCTGGAAGTTAGCAAAGGAATGAACATGGTTTTCCTAGTGTAATACCAACAAGTGGATGTGTTTGAGTAGGAATGCTAAAAAACACTCTTTTTGTTGTTGTTCAGTAATGTTCAGTGATTGAGTATTTCTATATCCATCTGGATCTTCTGAACTTAGTTATGGTTCACATATTCACCAAATCCAAGGAATTTTTTAAAACCTGCTCAATCTAGGCCTGACTTTTAAATGTGATTATCTAACTATTCTAGTTTACAGAAGTGGAATGAACTTCCATCTGCTGCCTTCTTGAATGGCTCTGCATTTCTTTGTCCTGCCAGAATTAACTATGAGTGATGCTAGGGCGTCTTGGTACCTGGCCTAAAATACAAAAACCAAAGGGTTCAACCCTACATGATATGAATTCTTTAATAATCACAGGTTCATTTGACATTAGAGAATTTTGAACAATTTCTGGTTAGGTCAAAACATTTGACAGACTACACCCTGCTACTAATGGATGAAACCTCTGCTTATCCAGGAGTTTTAGCTTGTTGATTAACCCTGATATGCTAGTGACCCCAATATTAGCAGCATGTATGTGTATGCACTAGATGACATGTTGTCAGGAACAAATGGATTTAAAAACAGAGGCAGGTCAATACCAGAAAAAAATGTGATGACGATATATACCAGAGATAATGGCAGGCTTTAGTTTTCTTTGTGATGTGTTAAAAAAGAAAAAGGGTTGTTTTGATTAAGTCAGATGTTTATTTGTTATAGACTTGGGCTCCTTGGGAACATTGTTAGTGAAGTACTGGGGGTTGAAAACAAAATACAACAGATTGAGAAGTGAATAGAGGGAAAAATAGAGACAGTAAGAGCAAACTCTTTTAACAATCCTGGCAATAAAACAAAAGAAAGAAGACAGTAGCTCTGGGAAACAGGATTAGGAGCTTTTATAGATTAAAAACAAAAATATGTTCTTGCACAAGAAAAATGGGAATACCTTTTGGTAATAAATAAACTTCTATTTATTAAGACTTAATTTTTAAAATGTTTTTCTTCTCTGCAGTGACTGCCTTGCTGAAGGAACATCTATGTTTATGTGTGTAGTTCCTGTATGTTCACACCGAGACTTCCCCAGCTTGAGAATTACAGTGTCAGATGCTGCAGTGTGTAGAGAATCTCAGTCCTGCTGCATCTCAAATAGGAGGAATTCTTTAAGGATCTAATAGCCTCCTGAGATGACAGATATGCCTTGAACATTTCCAGAAAATTACCATTTTCAGAAGGCAGGGCTCACATTCATAATTTGCATCATCTTCAGTATCTGAGCACAGTGACTTGTGTGGAGAATTTGAGGTGGGGACAGGGAATTTAAAAACAAAGACACCATGACCAGTTTTCTCAGTGGTTAGAGCATTGCCTCTTAGACCCAAGGGTGTTGGGTTTAATTCCAGGTCAAGGGCACATACCTCGGTTCAGGCTTGATCCCTGGCCCTGGTCAAGGCATGTGCAGGAGGTAACCAATCAATGTGTCTTTCTCACATAGATGTTTCTTTCTCTCCTCCTCCAGTCTCTCTAAAAATCAATGGAAAATATATCCCAGGGTGAGGATTAACAACACCAAAAGAGTTGGAAAGAATGTGTCCAGTGTTCCATTCTGGCTCTGTTTCTGTGCTGTTTACATACAAATCAGAAGGACTTCGGATTTTTGAAGATTTCTCATTCACTGTGTTAAAATAAGTAGTAAGATTCTTTCAGTTTTTTAGCATATTATAACTTTCAAATATTTTCATGCCATTATCTCACATGAGCAAACTGAGACTCAGTGATTTAAGTGAGTAGACTAAAACCACGTCATTAATAAGTAGTGAGCTCAGGACTAGGTCTGTCTGCAGACAACCAGTCGTATGCTTTTTTACTACACCATGACTTGACCATTGAGTATATGTCATGGAACATAGCTGTGGTGCTGGTTTAGGTTATTTTTGTTGTTGTTTAATCTCATGGTGAGCATATAGATTTCCAGAGCAGACCAGGAAGACAGCAGGAGAGAAAGGAGACAATACAAACAGAGACCCACTGGATACCTTGTTCAAGTGTGGTGGAGGAGAGCTGGAGAAGAATGGTCACCTATAGTTGAGAGTAACCAGCTAACCCAACGGGGCTTCATCCAGGACCCACGACTACCTGGTTGATTTCCTGTGACTTAACAGCAGCCAGTTCACGTGTGGGTGTCAGTTCTCTTTAAAGAGCACTGGGCTGCAATGACAGACACTTGCCTGAATTTTCACTTTGTATCCTCCTCATGGTTTGGTTAAAGCATCATCTACTGGTATTAACTTTGACTATTTCTGCTTCTCTTACCTTAGCCTGAAATTTTGATAGAAATCTCTAATTTTGATTTCAGATTGCTGCCCCCAACATTTCACTCTAGTTTCTTGATTTTATTCCTGTTGTGCAGTTCTAGCATATGATGTAGACCAAGTACAATACTAAGAACTCGAGTGTTTTTAGCAGATAAACTTCTTCCTCTTGTAATGTTTTCTATTCTCCCAATTTAGTTTTATTTGTATATTGCTTGTTTGTCTCCCCCCCCCCTTAAATCTATGTTTGGTCTACAAGGAATGCCCTGATAGGATCAGAGTCTTATCACTAAAATATCTTTCAGAATCAACACAGATTTTCATCATGGATGTCTTAGATTTGATGGCAGTATCTCAAGACTTGCCCTTGGAGTCATAACCCTCTATTTGCCCTAGAGCATACCTATTTTTTGGGGTTTTATTTTATTGATGTTCTTTATCTAATTTATTTCAAATAAATGCAAAGTGTCCTGCCACATTTTAAAACCACTAATTAAGTCCAACCTTCTATGTTATAGGCCATACAACTCTTGTTTTGAATGTTTAAGAAACTTTCCAGAACTTGTGTTTTGATTTAGTAACAACTTTAAATCCCTGACACGGTACTGTTGTTTTTTCCCCCTTTATATAACTGTCTAAAAAGTATATCCACCAGCCCTAAGGACCAATATCCATGACCATGTTCTCCTCCATGCTGTGTTGGGCTTTTGTGACCAAGAATTGCCAGGCCACTGTGATAGTGTGTAATGATAACTGGAGAGAGCATCAGAAGACAGGTTCTAGCCCTGGCTTTACAACTTGCTACATGTTTGATTTGGGTCCATATATACTTATCTTGTGCCATCTAGGCTTGTGGTGATAGCTTTTCGGCTGAAATGCTCTCTATAACAATACATGTTAGACTTGTTATCACTAGCTACTATATTTTTAACTCTCTAAATCTGGCCCCTGACACTCTTTATATCTTCATTTAATATAAGGCCACTGGTGAAGACTTTTCTCTGTCATGCTGACTTTCTGAGTTCTCATCCACAATAAAATATTTTCCACTTCAAGGTGTTTAGTTCCCTTTGACTGGAATTTTTTTTCCCCTACTGACCTTTTGCATGGCTGGATTGTTTTTATTTTTTATGTCTCAACTTGGAGGCCCTCATTGATTATCTCATCTAACATGGCATATTCCAAGTATTATCCCATATCTTTAGCCTGATCATTTTATTTATAGCATTTATTATAAAACCTAATTATCTTATTTATTAGTTTGGTTATGCACTTATTCTCTGTTCTCAGAATTGCTATGAGAGAGGAGCCTTTCCTATCTTGTTCAATGCTGTATCTCCTGTGACAGATAATATGGTAGATGCTCATGCTTGTTAAACATTTACTAAATAACAGAAGGAAGAAAGGAGGGGAGGGAGGGTGGGAGGGGAAGGATTCATTCAGGCTTATATCCCACTTCCTCTCACATGGCAATGCTCACTGCTGCATGTAAAGAAACACCTCAACATCTGGAGTACTCTTTAATATCCAGCAACTGATGATATCCACTATATTTTTTTCCACTATATATTTTAATGTAGCTGGCTACAATATTCAAGGCCTGCCTCAGCATACTGATCCATGATTCAGCCACTCGTTTGCATTGCTGACTATCTAATAGCTACAGATATTGGAAATACCATTCATAAATGTCAATTATGGTAGAATTGGCAGGAGCATTGCTTAGCACAGGAGCCAAGACTGTCAGTTAAACTCATGAACTGCACATCCCTCCTCCCATCAGCAGGCTGCTCTCCCTGCCTGCTTTCCACATCATTTAGGATTTTTTATTTTCTTTCGAGGTTGACACAGCTAGGCTCTCAGCTCATCAGAGCCTATCTACCTTCTCTGCCTTTATCTGAACAGAATCAGAATAAACATTGAACTCTGATTCTGAAGATTGAACTCTGGAAAAGCCAATCTCTGAGGAAAACAATCCTCCACTGTGAAATTTACCATTTTATTTAATGTAAGAGTAATTCTTAAGATATGTTGTAAGAGAAAGAATGCAGCTGTTATTTTTCTCCTACTGCATGTGGCTGAGGCATTTGATGGCACCTAAGGGTTGTTATTAGGTATATAACTGGGCCAGTAAGCATAGGAATTTGCAGACATTCTTCTATACTGTTGGAAACCTGAATATCTCATAAGAATAAGGCATAGCTTAAATATGACACACGCAGAACAATAGCAAATGATGATACATCATGAAAGCAAAGTTTTTGAAAATATATATACAGTATTTTATTTTTCTTAACCCAGTGCTTTATTAATAGAAAAAAGCAACATTTATGTAATTTTAGATGAATATTTTATTTATTAAAAGGTTTTTATTTGAAAGTAAGTACTACCAGATAATCGCACACTAAAAGTAATAAATATGTATTTTAACTTGACATTTATTCCCAATTCTAGCTGCTGCCTGAGTTTTACTTTTTATAATGAAAGCATATTTACAGAAATATTTGTAAATTCTAAATATATGCAAAAAAATCCTGAATTGTCACAGAAGATAGCCCAAGGTTAAAAATATGTTGCTGGGACTTAAGAATGGATCAATTCTATGTTAAATTTTAAAAAACTGTATAAAAATATAGTTTATTAATTCAATGAGTACATATCACATGCTTACTATGCCAATAAAACAAAGTTATTTGTTCTCATGGATTCTATTTTCAAGTAAAGACACAAAGAATAATGAATGAATGACAAATTAATGCATAGACAACAAAATTATCAGGAAATAATAAGTGCAATGTAGTAAATTAAAAAATTAGTAAAGGAAGAGTATTCAGAGAGACTGTATTGTTTTTACTGCAGACTTATGGTTAGAGAAGACCATTTAAGTAAAATTTAAGCCAAAATCTGAATTATGAGACATAAGCCTTCAGGAAAGTATTTTAAGGAATGTTAAGCCA
Source organism: Myotis lucifugus (assembly GCF_000147115.1). Taxonomy (NCBI): domain Eukaryota; kingdom Metazoa; phylum Chordata; class Mammalia; order Chiroptera; family Vespertilionidae; genus Myotis; species Myotis lucifugus. The sequence goes on from NW_005871166.1 coordinate 3,390,767, forward strand.
CTAAGGTAGAAATGAGTAGAACATGTTTGAGGAACCAAAGAAAGCTAATATGACTGAAATGTAGTGGGTGGAGAGTAAAAGTATCTATATATATAAAAGCCAAGCAACCAGAAGGCCTGAACGACTGGAACAACTGGTTGCTATGATGCGCACTGCAGCCGGCCAACCTCCCGTGTTCCCTCCCCCCCACTGACCTGGCCCGATTGATCCCCATCTGGATGAGATGTCCAGATCCCACCTGTGCACGAATTTGTGCACCGGGCCTTTATGGAAAAATATAGATTCATATGTGGGTGAAGACAGATTATTATCATGTAAGGCTTTAGAACCCAGAGTTAGGAATTGTAGTCTACTTCTAAATTTAATAAGGCATTAAAGAATTTTAAGTCAGGCCACTACAAAGTTTTATTCATGTTTTGAAAAAAAATCCCTTTGACAACCATATCAAGTTCAATATGGGCAAGGGGGCAAAAATAGACTCAGGGAACAGACTAGTTAGGTGGCTCTCAAAATAATCTGGACAGAGACAATGACTGGGGCCAGAGTGGCCATCATAGAATAGAAAAAGGTGGATGGCTTCAAGGTGTGATTTGGAATTAGCATTAACAGAACTTATTAACTGACTGAATATAAGGGAGGGAAGAGAAAGAACAACAATAAAAACCAATAAAAAAGCCTACAAAAAACAACAACAACTGCAGGTTATATTCCATTTACAAAAATAATGAAGACTGGTATAAAAGTAGGTTTGACATTAAATTAAGACTCCTGAGTTGTCCTTGTTAAAATTAAATTTGAAATATTTACCAGGCATCCATGTGGTGACAGAGAATGTTCAGTTGGAAATAAAAAGCTGTAGTCCTGAGTATTGAAATATTTAAAAGTAATGGAATGGAATGAAGTCACCTAAAAGGAAAGTGAAGAACAAGCACAGAGCCCTTGAGGAATCCAACATTTAGAGGTTGAGCACAGGAGCAAACATTCCCAAAGGGGACTTAAGAATGACCAATAAGGTAGGGAAATACCAGAGAATAGGATACTGTAGAAGCCAGAAAGAAAAAAAAAACAGTGTGGTTTTTCCCTTCTTTGCATATTGCTTGAGTGATCAGTAGTATAATGATGACTTTCTAGAACAGTGGTTCTCAACCTTCCTAATGCCGTGACCCTATAATACAGTTCCTCATGTTGTGGTGACCCCAATTTCATTGTTACAAATTGAACATAATTAAAGCATAGTGATTAATCACAAAAACAATATGTAATTATATATGTGTTTTCCAATAGTCTTAGGCAACCCCTGTGAAAGGGTCATTCGACCCCCAAAGGGATCGCGACCCATAGGTTGAGAACCACTGTTCTAGAGAAATAGTCAACAGTTCTGAATTCTGGGCTTCATTTTTTTCTTTTTTTTAAAAAAAAAATTATTTTATTATTTTGCAATTTGTCTTTCTTTTTTGTTGAAAGTATTACATGTATTCCCTTCCTCCCCCCCTACCCCAGTGACCCCTTCTAGCCTCACCCTGGCCCCCACCAGGCCTTTACTGCCCTATTGACTGTGTCCATGGGTTGTGCAAGTTCTTTGGTTGATCTCTCCACCACCACCCCCCTCTCCATGCTAAGGTGAAGCCACTTCCCCTCTTTTATCCTTTCCTTTTCAAATGTAAAATGAATCACCATTGCTCTGCTTTTCTGCCTCATATGTACATCACTAAATCACTCTTTCTTGGTGAATCTGAATCATGCCTAGAATCTTCAACACAATTCTCAAGGCCATCCTGACGGAGCTGTCAAACTTGCTTATGTGAAATGACATCTTTTTATATCTCTGCTGTAACTTATCTTTGGAACATTTTCTATTTTATGATGGAAACAAAATGATATGTAATACCCTATCATTTTAAAAATGAACTCAAAAAGGAGTTTTGTTTTAGTTTTAGTCCTTGTGGTTATCTTGCAAATATTTTCCAGACTTGGCAAATATATTGCATCATCCTGGAATTTGTAGATTTACCATGTATGCAAAAATATGCTTCAGGTTAACTGACCCATTATCAAAATATCTTAATAGTTCTATATAGTGGATAACTTGGACTTAATTTTCTGTTTTCCTAATTTTATTTTCATGGAGATAATAATGAACCTTAATATGGATGAAATCTGGAAAACGAAGGAAACAAGATTGGATGTGATATTATAATAGGAGGATATATTTGCGTCATTGGCATTGTGGGTCACAGAAGAAGTTTTAGGCAGATGAAGAATGAGAGTAAGCAGGGACACATGTGTGAGAGGCAGCGGGTAGAGGAAATGTGCTTCAAGGAGAAGGAAGAACTGTGAGAACTCAGGTGAAGAAGAGCTTATAGTCTTTGATGAACTGAAAGAAAGCCGAAGTAGGTGGAGTAAAGTGAGCAGCAGAGAAAATCAGTCTCCAGGAAGGGGAAAGGAATAATTAATATGTGACTTTTTAAACAATGTTAAGTATTTGGGATTTAATCCTTGTTTCAATTAGAAGCCATGAAATTAATGAGCAAGTGACTTAAAAAAAGCATTTTTAAGAGATCACTGTGGCCATGCTGTGGAATATAAATTAAAGAGAAAAACAGAGGTGAAGGAGACCTGTTCAGGAGTTACTACAGTAGTCTAGACAGAGGTGGTGTCACCTTGGGGAAAGAAGTAGGTATTAGTGACAAAGTTGAGTAGGTGCCAGGATTGTATCAGTCCTGATAATAGACCAACAACTCTGTCAGTGGCATAAATATTTTTTATTTCCATTAAGAAAGTTGGTATATGTTAAAGTTTCTACATTTCAGCAATTACTGTCCTCTAAATAAATTTCATATGATGTTCCAGGGAGCAGTATCTTTATCTTATCTTATAAATGATTAACAGCTTTAATTAAAGAAACAGTTTAGTTGCCAGAATTTTTATACCATAGGCAAAGCTGTACCTCCTCTATCTATGCCAATAAGTAATAAAAAATACTCAAATGCATAAAATACTGCTAAGACAGAATGGAGGTTTGGAACCAACTCTACTCTAGGCACTGGATGACCACAGTTTTAATCCTATTTTTCTTTTAACCATTGATGTTACCTAAGAAAATTTACCTTCTGGGTGGATTTGCAATGTACTAGTAAACATAGATGTTAAAAATCAAAGGATAAAATGATGGTGATAATATTTTTGTGAATCTATTTCTCCTCTGAGTGGTCTTAAGTCAGGTCGCCTTTGCTGAGGATATGGAATGCATTCTTTGTTGCTCATTCCACCATTAAATTACATAGCTTTGCCCTTATCCCGGAGAGCCTGCCACGGGAAATGAGCAGTTCAGACCCTACCCTACAATGCCAGGATTTTCTAACAGTGGAACCTCAGTAAGGAATCAAATCAGGATTGTGGTTACTGAATATTTGAAGTTAGATATTTCCTCAGATAGTTCTGTTTCACTTTCTGAATCACCAACGGGGAATGCATGCAAAGATAAAAAGGTCAGGATGATTACATCATATCTTTATGGAAACTTTAACATTTACAGTCAATAATGTCATTGAAAGCATACGTACATTTTTTACAAACAAAAAATACTTTGAAGCAGCATAATGCAGGGGGAAAAATCAGTTTAAGACCGCTTCCTTTCCTCTGTGTAACAAGGGGCACTGGAAATAAACAGAGGGCTGAGGATGAATGACTGAGGATTCATGGCAGGATCCTATCACCAGATTATATGTAATTGATGCATTTAGCTCTAAAAGCTTTTGGTTCCACAGAATGTTTAAAGCATTGCTGAAACTGCATTGAGAGAAAACACTGGAATGATTCAAAATTACCATATGATGAAAAACAAGGTGTTTTTACTATCACTGTTTTTTTTTTTAATCATTGTGATGAGTCTGATAATTGCTAATGTTAAAATCAGTACAATGCATCATGATCTTATTATAAACTAGAGGCTCAGTACATGAATTCGTGCACGGGTTGGGTTCGGCCAGCCCGGCCCCAATTGGGGTGGATCAGGGCTGGTCCTGTTGGGAGGAGGAGATGGCGGGAGGTTGGGCCCAATCAGGGCCAGGCCAGCTGGGGGGAGGGGCCGAGGGCGATTGATTGGCAGGCCCTGCCCCAAATTGGGGTGGGGGGGCAATTGGGGGTGAGGCCAGCTGTGGGGAGGGGCTGTGGGCGGTGGGCCAACTGGCCCTGCCCCAAAATGGGGTGGGGAGGGCTGATCAGGGGTGGGGCCAGCCAGGGAGAGGGGCTTGGGAGGTTGGCCACCAGCCCCACTCCCAGATTGGGCCCGTTCACTGGCTGCAGTGAGCATCATAGTGACAGGTCGTTCCCATCATTACGGCATTCCAGTCTCTGGCCTTTTATATATATAGATAATAAGGTAAGTAAGAACCTTGTATTGTTATATTTATTTCTACATTTGTTAGTCTCTTATTCTTTCCTTTATTCATTCAGCATTTGCTGAGGTTTCTATGTGCCAGGCACTGTGCAAAACCTGGGGTTACTAAGATGAACACTATTCCTACCCTCAAAAGGTTTATCATCTAGTGGGAAATATAAATAGGTAAATTTATAATTATAAATGTTATTATTATGCAAAAGCTGTCATTTTATACAATTGTTATAATAACAAAACATACTTAGTTTGTATACTCTCTCACTAGGTCCAAGTGGCCATTTCTTAGTTATCTCATCTAAAAGCCTAGATGGGGCAAATGTTATTCTCAATTTAAATATATATTTAGGCTAGTTAGAGCTTCTATTTCAAATGTATGCTAGTTAGCCTTAATGTTCTTATTGTACAAATAGGTTAAAGAGAAACTGGTGTAGCAAAAGAAGACCAAATCTACCCATGAGGCTTAACAGAGTTACTATGCTTAAGGTTAGTTTGGACAGTCTGAAAGTAAAGGGAAAAGGGAAGTATGTTGAATTACATAAAATCCTTATCAGAAAGAGGAAAACAGACGAGATATTTGAGTGAGATAAACTTCTTTTGTTCCTTCCATTTTAGAAGCAGTTTCTCACATGGGACCTCATACAGGAAACATTGTAAAATGCTCATGTCACGATTTTATATCTAAATGTAGAAACAGTCTCAATATGACTATTTCTTGGAATGGCTCTCTATGACACTTTAAAGTGAAATGATAATAGTCAAGGACCTGACGGAAGATGATTTCATAGGTGCGTAGGTAAGTGTGGTTGAAAAGTGCAGTGTCCTGCTGGTCCTGTGTATTGTATATAAAAGTTAAGCTATTTTGAAAAATATGAAGGAAGCATGATCCTTAATAATGATATTTATCAAATATAATTTCTGTCAACTTGGCTTCTGATGAGACCGGTATAGAAGCTGACCACCCCACCGGTATATTTTCTGATGTGGACACGGTATTCTAGTTCTCATCACCCTGGGTGAGGGCAGGGGTATTTGCTTTTGAGACTGGTTGTCATTCCTTCTGTTATAGGAGCATCTGTAGTATGGAGCTGTATCCTCCATTTCATGGACAAGAACTGAGTCAGAAACTTCTCAAAGCTATTAGCCTGGAAATGGTATTAGAGCTCAGATTTCTAACCCCAGTGCAACTCAGTTATTAATACCATATTTGGAACTTCCAAAATGCAGAGGACCTTGACATTAAATACACCTGAAATACCAGCGAGGGATCTTGGAGGCAGCAGCTTTTCCCATTGAGGTGGACATGCACCTCAGACTTACATTTATGGGTTTTTAATGCTGACCATTCATTTTACTAATGAGTCAGGTATAAAATTCTGGGAAATCACTTATTCAATCAGAAATGAAGGCGATGTCTGTAGTAGAATTTTAAGTCTCCATTGGTATGTTCTTTGATGAGCACCTACTCAGGTGAATATTGCCTGGTGGCCATGCCTGCAGCTCAACCAAATGGGAGTTTGACTGTGAGATAACTCTGAACATTCCATTATTCCAACAGAATTTGAAGGAGATACATTTTCATATATGTTCTGTTTAGCTCATTGTAGAAAAAATTGTCAGTTATAATTTTAAGAAATGCCTGTCAGTTTGCTTTCATGTACACACTTGAGAAAATAGAATAGGATTGCAAAAATGGAAATTTTATTGTAATTATCTATGTGTGTTTTTTTTAATGTATTTTATTGATTTATTACAGAGAGGAAGGGAGAGAGATAGAGAGTTAGAAACATCGATGAGAGAGAAACATCGATCAGCTGCCTCCTGCACATCTCCTACTGGGGATGTGCCCGCAACCCAGGTACATGCCCTTGACCGGAATCGAACCTGGGACCTTTCAGTCCGAAGGTTGACGCTCTATCCACTGAGCCAAACCGGTTTTGGTGTATGTGTGTGTATTTTAAGACTTTATTTTTTAAGAGAGGTTTGAGTTTTATAGCAAAATTAAGGGGACAATATGCAGATTTCCTATATATTCCCTGCCCCACACAGGCTTCATCTCCCTCATTAACAACTTCCCCCACCAGTGTAGTACATATGTTACAATTAATAAACCTACATTTATACATTATAATCACTCAGAGCCCACACTTCACATCATGGGGCACTCTTGGTGTTTGTTGTACATTCTATGGATTTAACATTGTGTAATGATGTGTGTTCATCATTATGTCACCATACGAAGAATATTCACTATCCTAAAATCCTATGTGCTCTTCATCACTTCTCACTACTTAATTCCTGGCAAACATTGTCCTTTGTACGTCTTCAGTTTTGCCTTTTCCAAAATGTTATCTAGTTGAAATCACACATTATGTAGTCTTTTCAGATTGGATTATCTTATGTAGTAATATGCATTTAGGGTTACTCTGTTTATTCATTGCTTGGTTGCTAATTTCTTTTTAGCACTAAACAATATTCCATTGTCTGGGTGTTCTATAGTTTATTCATTCCCCTTCTGAAGGACATCTTAATTGGTTAGAGATTTTGTCAACTATGAATAAGATTGCTGTGCACATCCATGTACAGGTTTTTGTGTGAAAACTCTGTGTGTTTTTACTAGAAAATTCTCAGAGATTTTTTCAAAGCTCATACATACTGATCTTGACCTTAGTCTTACTCCCCGAGTCATTACCCAGAGGATTCAATATAGAATATTCACTATAGAGGGCCCATGTAGGGATAACGGTTCCTTGTAGATTGAACCACCTCAGAGATACATAGTTTCCAGCCAGCTTCAAAGATATCTCAGCGATTTAACACAATTCTTTTAGGAGATATTTAAAGACAGAATCATTATTTTTTACCATGATGCCCTTAAAGCCAAGCAGTAACACAAGATGGGTGGATTTTCATACAAATGGTCCAATCTGTATACACCACAATCATTTGTAGTCACCCACATTTTGGGGCCTAAACTTTCAATTTTATATTCATGGAATTAGTCAAAAACAGAGAAGTCACGTGGTAGATATATTTTTGTCAACCTAATAAAATTACGCAGAGTAGCCAACTTCTGCCCAAGAATAAAGTCAAATTTCTGAGGTCACAGAGTCACTTAGAACTCAGGTCTCTGATATTTGGTTTACTGTGGTATCCCCTAGGTCACAAGTTGTATGATACCAAAGTATGTATCTGTGGAAGAAATATATGCAAAAGCTGATGATGCTTCAAAATTAAATGTATCTAATGTGCCGAGGAAAATTAATGGTGAATTTTGGATTATATATTCATATGAACAGAACCTAAGTAACATAGCTCAAGTGCTAAAGAAATCTCTCAATTATTAACAAATTATAGGTTTGGGACAAGTGTTGACAGGTTGGGTTTTAAGGACAAACAGCCCTGCCTGTTAAGACATGTACTGTGTGGTGCCTGCATGTTTAATACAATTCCCATGAAATCTTAATCTTTTCCTAAAGTGCTTGCACACATTTGGTTGTCATCAGTTTAAAATTGAATGCCATCCAGCACAGGGTCCTGACAAGAATATTAAATATATCATTTATCTGGAAGGAAACAGTAGGAATAATGTTACTTTTTTTTCATAATTCTCAAATTATGAAGATGGTCTCTGATTGGCTGGCAGAGGTTCCAGCTGTACCATCTGCCCAGACACTGACCTGCTTAATGGTTTACTATTAAGCCTGGTTATTTATGAAAATAATTGGATTTTAGGACCCTGTATTTTAGCTTAAATGAAGGCACATTATTTTAAGGAGGGAGAAGAAATAAAATTCCTTCTGAGTAAGGCATTTATTAAATCATATTGTGCACTGCTTTGCTTCAACTCCTTTCTCAACCCAGGGAACACTTAAGTACTCTTGACAACTATCAAAATTTAATTTGAAATAGTGTATAAGGAACGGATGCTCCTATTTCCAGCTCTTTTTGTGCTCTCCTGAACCCAGCAAATAATATACCAGATTGAGAATTTGGAAATCAGATAAAGAAGGCTTTCTTGAACCCCTCTGCTTTTCAGCTAACCTCGCTTCCTCAGGCTAAGGGTCATCTCTTTGTATTCCTCAACTGTCCTTTCAACATGTCTATTTAACATGTTAACTTCCCTTGTATGAATGTCTACATCCAATAGGATGTCATTCCTTTGTGCTTCTTGAAGATGGTCCCTCAAATGGGACTTCACATCTGACCCCAAGGGAGGGAGGAGATATTGGCCTAAGTAATTGCATTTATAAAGGTCTCGGGAAGGGAAAGTTTTGTTTCCTACCCTCAGTGCTCCTCAGATACCCACCTTTTAACTTGGTGTCAGAGATGGGGAAGGCTGGGGGCCTAATGAGAATGGATAAGGGAAGAGACTAAGAGGAGCAAGATGATTTAACACAAGAGCCATGTTCTCTAAACTATAACTAGTCCCAGGTAGGAGCGTTCAAATATCATTATTCTCTAACACCTCTTTTAAAGATAAGTAAGTCATCATGATATACTGGGATGAGAGAAGGCATGGGTTCAAACTTATCTTTGTAATTCCTTGAAGAAAAACAGACAATAAAGCTTATTTATAAAAAAATATTCTAAATATTAAAAGGAGCATCATGATATTTTGTTACCATTTAGTTAATGTTGATTATGCCTGGCATACTCACCCAGGTTACATTTATCATCTGGAGAAAAATTTTCATTGTATATTAAATTAAGTTCCATTTTTTTGCTCTGCTCACAGAATATGTATACTTTTAACATGGCCTTTATAGGGGAAATATTATCTGAACTAATAAGGATATTATTGAATTGTACATCAGTACACTGGAGTCTATCGACCTCACATGAAGCTGTGTTACTTTAGGAAAGTCACTCAACCCCATGTAAATGAAGGAAAACTTAGTAATCATGATTTTGCATGATGTAACCTGATAGTATGCTTCTCTTATTTCAAATGAACATAGTGTTGTATATGCTTTGAAAAACAGCTTATGTTAAAACTGTTAAATGTCAATTCCTTGTTCAGAAATATGACCCTCAATTTGTGTGTATGTGTGTGTGTGTATGTGTGTGTGTGTGTGTGTGTGTTTTGTATGAGACTGGAATAGTGGCTTTCAAATATTGTTTACTTTTATCTAGATTAAATAAAAAAAATATAAAATTGCATATTATAGTTCAAATATATGAGTAAACACACATGCTTACACATATATGTACAACACACACATCTGAAAAAAATTCCTACTTATGATGCACTCTGATTTTTTGAATTATAGTCTTTGCATAGTTGTTGTGTACTTAATTTATTTAGAAATTAAATAAAAGAGAGCATTCATGGTATGCTACCAATTGATAATATGGCCTGGGTAGCCCCATATAACCTCTAAAAGCATGAACATTTTCTAACTGGCCAATTCAAATCTTGGCTTAATTCAGATCTGGGTCTAGTATATAAACTCATTACTAGTTTCTATCTTTCTCTGAGTCCAGGTTTTTAAGGTTCTTTCAGCTCTGACATCATATGATTCTAAGAGAGGGTACCTGAGTTCAGAAGCTTGGAGGAAATAATTGACTCCCAGGGCATGAGGACAAGGAGGCAATATGCTGAAGTGTTTCTTTTCCTCTTGTAGCTCTCTGGTTTGCAGGGTTTGCGATCCCTAATAGTGGGAGCATTAGAGCCAGCACCAGATGGTGTGGAAGAAAAGGAGCTCCAGGTCTCCCGCCCCCCACCCGCTCCCGCTTTGCTGTGCAGATATGTCTTGGATTTTGAGACTATATGAATAGACTTCAAAATATGTCTCTAAATATCTAAATTTTTAGGTTTTTTTTTTTCTTTGTTACTCCAGATAAGATGGCCATGGAGGGACATTCCATGCCACTCAACATGATTTCATAATTGGCTTTAGTTTCTCATCTGTTAGAGAGAAAATAGGGCTTACTACTGAAATTGTCACTATTCTGACAGATATCTTTGAACATGATACTTACATTCTTATTCTTTAGATTAACCTGAAATAAAAAGTGAAAACTGCAAGCTGGTAGGATATTTTTATTGGCAATAATATAAAGTTGATATCTTAATCAAGCCATTTTGATTAAAAATAAATGATAGATACTTTCCACTGTATGGAATCCAGATCTTTCTTCTAGGCATTTATGGCTCTCAAAAATGTTCTTGACTTTTTTCGTAGCCGTCTGGTATGACTGTTGAAACTTTATGCTTTGGAGGACATAAAAACCAACTCCGAAAGAATAATGAATTGTTTTGGTCTGATTAAGGGCCTGCTATATAACAATGTTCCAGTGCTGGAACTACATCTTTGAAAGAGAAAGACAAAACTTTTGAGTTTATATACTGGAAGCAAATTTGAAAAGTTTTGGACCAACATATTAATAGGTAGGGAACATTATATAATTATAGAATTGTGGAATTACAAAGAATTTTAATTTTTGGTAGCCTATTGTTACAGATTTTTAAATATGGGTATGGGCAAAGAGGGGATAAATAGGGACAGAAAGAGACTTTGCATTGGGTGATGAGTGCTTGATACAGTGTGCAGATGGTGTTTTACTGAGTCATACACTTGAAACCTCTATGGGTTTATTAACCAATGTCACCCCAATAAATTCAATAAAAAGTAAAATTAAATTAAAATAACAAAATAATTATAAAAATACTCATGTTACTTATGCCAACTTCTGGCTATTCTTCTACATATGTAACTTCTTAAAATCTGGAACCCATTTTTTCTTTTTATTCTTACACTAGAGGCCCGGTGCATGAAATTTGTGCACTGGGGGGGGGGGGTGAGGGGGTCCCTCAGTCCAGCCTGCACCCTCGGGGGATGTCTCTGCAGGGAGCAGGCCCAAACCATCAGTCGGACTTCCTTAGCGTTGCTGTGGAGGCGGGAGAGGCTCCTGCCACTGCCGCTGTGTTCACCAGCTGTGAGCCTGGCTTCTGGCTGAGTGGCGCTCCCCCTGTGGGAGCACACTGACCACCAGGGGGAAGCGCCTGCATTGAGCATCTGACCCCTGGTGGTCAGTGCATGTCATAGTGACCCGTCATTCTGCCATTCAGTCGATTTGCATATTAGCCTTTTATTGTATAGGATAACCTGCTTCTTCAAAGTTTAACACAGTTTCTTTATTTGGCAAATTATTTGGGGAAAAAAATGATTAACATAGCTCCTGCCTGGAAGGAGATTACAACCAAGGGTGAAGGAGATATGTTAACAACTGGAGATGACACATGAGGGCTATAATTAGTGAGCAGACAAGGGGGCATAAATACAACTGTAGAGTAACTGTAAGTACAAATGGCTAAAATTAAACTACCATAAATGGCAACTGAATTTGATTAGCCACCCTTAGTGTTGAGACCATATTTTTGTATCCCTACGTCAGATCACATCATATAACAAAAGTGTATAGAGACAAGGGGACAGAATCTTTAAAGTCAGAGTAGTCTAGAAAACTGTATACCAATTTGGCTCATGGTTAGGCTTTACCTAAATTAGTTCTTAGTGTCAGTTTTTATAGGTTCTTGGTCACAATACACTCTTCTGAGATGGTCAACCAATTTCCAGTAAAAAGTGCCACCTAAAGGCTATCCCCTTAGCCCCACCCACCCTGCACAGTTCTGCACCGCTGTTGATTTATGAATCTCTAGGCCTTGCCATTGGCGAAAGCTGTGATTACTACCACAGGAACCAAAGCACCAAGTTTAGCATGGTTGTTAGCTTCATTTGAGAGCTAATGCTTCAAAATGAGATTCTTTCTTATCTGATAGTCCAATTGGAAAATGAGCTGGGCCACTGCAATTAGGATTCAGATTTACTGCCTGTTTCTGAGAGAGGATTGTAACATTTCTAGCCAATCATGCCATGTTACTCAACCTTACAGCACAGCTTATTAGCTGTCCATCTGCTTTCACGTGTGGCTATCTTGTCAAGAAGTTTGAGGGAATACCTCATGCACTAGAACTGGCTGAAAAATAACTATATATGCCTGGTAACACAACCTCATTGTTATTGGCAGTTAATTAGAAACATGAGGCAGGGCATTCTCGTCTCTATGCATAGAGTAAAATATCATTTTAAGGCTGGTTATATTATTTTTCTTCACTTGATGAATGTTTACTGCCATGGCTCAATAAGAGATGAGCTACAGTCTGCTAGTTTTGGCAGTATCTGCTTAGTGGGAATGTTTAGTTGTCCTCCCGAATTACAACTCCATTTATTTTATCCAGTTTCATTAATCTTCTGAGTACCTTCATGCCCAATGATATGGCTACCGCTAGTGCTGAGTGGAGAATTAATTACAAGTAGACTAGAGCAATACATCTATGGGAGCCAGACACCCACATGATTTGGATGTCATTTTAATTAACACAGGACAGACTTGTAATAGACTACAGATTTCTTTGCAAAATGACACTCTCTAGAGAGAGAGCCAAGGGAAGGATGGAAGGGGAATAAATAGGACACTCTGGGAAAAGAGGTTGGGAATGTAAATTTAAACTTCAAAAACTCCCTGTTAGACCATATCCAACATGGGGTCATTTCTGTATTTTCATAGAAGAAAATAGATTTCAGCTGACAGCACATTTCCACATGGAAATGCTAACTACCAATTTGGGATTGAAAGAGTTACTTCAACTGAAAATAAACTAGAAACCTATGCAGATTTAGAAAAAACGCCATGAATCTGGAATGTCTTTTGTATTTCTCAGTGCTGACATGTAAAATGTCATTTTGGTTCTGCTCATCTTTTCATCAAAAGCATCAACATGTCAAGTTCCATAGAATCATTGGAACGAAGTCAATAAACCTGAGTTCTAAAGTAATAAAGAAAATAGCTGTCATTGGTCTAAAAAGAAGTTGTTTGCTAAAGGATTTTCACTTTGTAATGGTTCATTACAACTATGAAGCTAAACGTGGATAGAAGAAAACACAGGATGCATCAGCTTACATTCTATTTTCAGGGGTTTGTTTCTAAGGGGGAGTTTTTGATCCCTAGAAAATTATGTGGCTTATTCCTAGTGGACTGAGTATCCTTGTCTGATTGATGAGGATGAGGGTGAGAAAAGCTAACGTTTATAGTGAATGTAAGTTTTGCCTGGTGCCGGGCTAAGTGCTTCACATCTTTATCATATTTCCTTTCTATTACAATCCTCGACGGAGGTAGCATTATTGCTTCCACTTGACAGATGCAGAAATTCTTGATCAATTACCACAGGAAACTCAGGGTTCCTGGACACTGTCACTTTGTGGAACTCTGATCCCCACACATCTATGTACATCTCCCTGTCTGACCCCATTCTCATCTCTCAGCTCTTCTTTTGTTGTTAATCCTCACCCGAGGATATTTTTCTATTGATTTTTTTAGAGAGAGTGGAAGAGAGAGGGAAAGACAGAGAGAAACATTAATGTGAGAGAAATATAATGATTAGTTGCCTCTTGCATGCTCCCCGACCAGGGCCCAGGCTGGGAAAGAGCCTGCAACCGAGGTATGTGCCCTTGACCAGAATTGAACCCGGGCTGATACTCTATCCACTGAGCCAAACTAGCTAGGGCTCATCTCTCAGCTCTTGAATCCCTGCTACTTTTATTCACAATCAGTCACAAGAAAAATGATGAATAACTTATTATTTTCAAAAAAAATTTCCTTGATCATTTTTATTTTCTTGGTTTAGTTGCCACCTGCCTCTCCATTGATGACAAAGGCTTCCATGCATTCTCTTCTAAAGGTGATAGTTTTGTGCTCACCCTCCTCAGACCACTACACTTAGATGATTATAGACATTTTGTTGCTCCTTAGTGATGTTATCAGACCATTTCCCCTCTCTCTTTCCTAAAAACACCTTGCTTTAATTTTATGCCACTAGAGTATACTGACCATTGCCTCTTATTGTTTCATTTATCACTGCCACCCTTGTCATTAGCCTAATTTTTTTGAAAATTTAAGCCTTGGCTCACTGTTACTCTCTAATACTATTCCTATCATGATTCTTATAATTCTTTTTTCTTAATTTTTTTTTTTTGCTTTTGAATGCTTTATTAACTTTTAACAAGTAAGTGAATAGAAAAGAGTTAACCGTTTGGTCTGGTCACTGGGCAAATGAGACATTTGAGACCTCACAAGAGTGCAGTGTGTATACTAGAACTAGTTGTATTCTTTCTTCATAGATGAGTCACCTCAAGCAGCAAAGGACAATCTAAGGGCTTTCACTACTGCCTCACGCACAGTAACAGGGGAGATGAAATCCCAGAACCTTTGCAGTCTCACAGTACCCAGGAAGCTGCAGGTAGGATGGCAGCACATACATTCTCCACCTGGGACAGCAGTATGCAGCGTGGTGGTGCACAACCCAGGCGGTTACATAATTCTTATAATTTCATAAATATATGAAATTCTGTGCCTGCAACTGCGCAGCTAATCGTGGCTGGAAGAAAACACAGAACTCTTTGTTTGAATTGACTTCTTTCAGGTTAGATTTTAATTTATCAACATCAAGTGAATCCATTCATTCTTACACTCTCTGAAACTAATATGTATACTTCATCTCTCTTCTCAAACCAACAATACCTCAATTTTTGTAATAATTATCTTAATTTCTATTTTAATGAGAAAATATATGTAATCACAAGAAACAACTCGGTCAGCTTCCACAACTGCACCTACACACCTATGAGCAACAGTGCTCTATGCCCTGCCTCCTCTCTATTGCAGAGGGTGAAATCTTCATGTTAATAGCTAAGGCCACCTCAGCTACTTGTATTGCTGGAACCCACCCCTCTCACTCAACGTTGTTCTTTAAATAGTTTTACACTCTTTGCCCTTCATCATCAGTTTTTCCCATCCTACTATATCATTCTGACTTGCAATATGTTATTCTTTCTATCATTAAGAAGAAAAAACTCTCATGACCCAATTGCCCCTTTAACTACTAACATTTGTATTCCCTTAACAACACATCTTTAAGAAATAATCATCTTTTCCTACTGCCTCAAATTTCACTCTTGAACCCACAAATCATGTGTTAACCTTTACTACTCAACCAATACTGCTCTTGTCAAGATCCCTGTTACTAAAGCCAACGACCACTTTCAGCCCTTATTTTACTTGAACTCTCTGCCAATTGACTCTTTCTTTATTCAGCCTCCAGGATATAAGTGTTCCTGGTTGTCCTTTTACCTCATTGGCCATTTATTCTCAGTTTCCTTTCCTGGTCTCTTTCAATTGCCTATAATCTTGAGTAGTACCCAGTTTTACACCTTGTAGATTTTCTTCCTCTCCCTATACTGACTTCTTTGATAATATCATCCAGTCTTGTATTCTCAAATTTCATCTGCTTTCTGTCTTCAATTTCATATCTGATAATTGACTTTCAGAGGAAGTCATGAAGAATGAGGAAATCCTGGAAGTCAAGCCCAAGAGTAGAATGATTTATGTTACAGAACACTCAAAGGTACAACAGGATTTCTTCCCTAAGTTCCAGATGCACATATTCAAGGGTTTGTTAGATAGATTGATTTGAATATATAATAGGTATATCAATCTAGGCATGTCCAAAATTGAACTCCTAATATCCTCTCACTTTAAACATTCTCTTTGCACAGACTTGTCCATGTTAGTTAATAGCAATGCCATCCTTTTAGAATTTCAGAACAAAATCTTCGTGTCCTTGTTGATTTCTCTTTTTCTAAACTATGCTGCAGATCTAATCTATCAGAAAAAATGAATATATTCACTATCTAACAGTGAAACAATAACACACCATTCCCATCATTGCCATCTTCCTCGATGACATTATCATTTCCAACTGAGTTACTTCAGTAGCCTCCTAATAATTCTCCCTTTTTGCCTTTACTCTTACAGAATATATATATATATATTTTTTTTTCTTTAAGGATAAAGAATATTTTCTGCTTATACACTACTCATCAGTGTCCAGATCTGTGCCTGAAACACTGGTATCTAATCAATATTTGTTGACTGAATGACCTGAAGATTAGAGCAGTTTTGTAACAACCCAAGCTCTGTGAATTCAAAATTATCTCCCTAGACTCAATGTTCCTCACTACATGATATATTGCTTTTTTAAAAAAATATTTCACTTAGTATTGTCTATAAGTCAAACCTTTAAAAATGTGCATTTTTCATCTCAGAGAAGTAATTTACACAAAGATATCTAGTCAAAAACATATATACATACATATGTACACAAAACAATCATTTAAGAATATAGTGTAGAACACCCTCCAATATGAAACCTATCAAGAACATATTGGGGAAATTTTCATACATAACAGGATATGATTTCCACATTGTATCAGATGCTTCTTGGTGTTGATAGCAAATCTGGAGGCTTAGAGTCAGGTCCCCTGGGGATATCTCACACATTTAAAGATTCATAGATCCTTTACCTCCAGTACTTTAAAATTTTGTAAATCTTAGAGACCTCCCATAATTAAGAAAATGTATGTCCTCTTTATTTTCAATTTGTGCATTAAAATCATGATGATGTGCATCTTGTCTCATTTAATGAAATAGCCTAATTGTAGGTACTGTCCTATTTTCATATAAACAATGAAAAATGAGAATGTTTCAACAGATTTAGTGCATCATTTAACTAATTTTCATTATCATAAAAAATATTCATTAAATACTCATTTGTGTGTAATGTTCTTGTCATCATATGGTACCAGATCAGTTTTAATATAAATGTTGAATTCTGTCACATAAAAATAATTCTGGGATGTAACATTAGGAGCTTTTGAGACTAAGCCTATCTTTTGAAGAGTTTATGAGTCAGCTTCAAAGTTACATCAGCAGTGAATGATTATAAATATCAAAGGCATGATGTTCTGTTTTCAGAATTATCAGTTCCCAAATGCATTAGGTATTATCTCTCATGAATATTTTAGTTGGAAGCTCTACTGTCTCTTTATTGTCTAACATGTCAATAAATAAATTTTAGAGTAATCTTTATCCTCACATATAGTGAGTTCCACATTGGTTTTAAGGATTTTGTACATTGTTTAACTGCTTATTTTCCTGATCATCGCACAAAATTATTTCTACACATTTTTGTTTTGTTTCTGAAGAGTGTGTGTGTGTGTGTGTGTGTGTGTGTGTGTGTGTGTGTGTGTTTAGTATTGGTTATCTAGATTTTTAAAGCCATATGCAAACTATTCTCCTTGGCCACATACACAATTCCATTGAATAAAAATGACTCACATGCATAGCAGAATGAGCTTTGGGTCTATTGAAGAACACATGAGTTTCCAACTAGTTCCTCATGCAGCTTACTAAAAGACAGTAAAGGTTGTTTTCCTCTTATTATTATTACAAAGGAAAAAAGAATACTTAAGAAAGGACAATAGTAAAAATATTTTGGAAGCAACCAAAGAGATGAATTCTAGATCATTGACTTTGTTGTTCAGAAAGAATGGATCTAGGTTCTGAGTGAGGAAATCCTGGAAAGCACACCCAGGAATAGAACCACTTGTGCCACAGAACACCGGAAGGTACAACAAATAGATGTACCAGATAAGGTTAAATGGTGGAGGTGGTGCAAGAGGACATTCAAGGAGATCAGTTGAAAGTCTTTTTAAGAAACAGATTTTCAAAAGCAGGGCCATGACCTCCCACTCTACATAGTCAGTAAATACCTCTCTTATGCCCTCTAAAATGTGGAGGTGTACTTAGAGACAGCTTACTACAGATTCTCTGTTCTCAGAGATCAGGCTTGGCCAAGGGCAGGTATATTCAAATGAAATCACAATTTTTTAGGGAGTGGTGAAATGTTTTGAACTAAGATAAGTGGTGGTAGTTGCACAACATTTTTAATATAATAAATACCATTGAATTGGATATTTTAAAGGGTGAATTTTGTGGTTTGTGATTTATATCACAATAAAATAAAAGCATTAGTTTATTCTTGTCTATGGTGTAAGTCAGTGGTCTAGTTTCGTTTTTGCATGTATCTGTCCAAATTTCCCAGTCCCATTGAAGAGACTGTCTCTTTACTCCATTGTATGCTCTTGTCTCCTTTGTCAAATATTAATTGAGCATAATGGCTTGGGTCGATTTCTGGGGTCCCTATTCTGTTCTGTTGGTCTATATGCCTGTTCTTAGACCAGTACTAGGCTATTTTGATTACAGTGGTTTTTGCAGTATAGTTTGATCTATGGTATTGTGATCCCTTGAACTTTGTTCTTCTTTCTCAAGATTGCCGTGGGATCTTTTTTGGTTCCATATAAATGTTTGGAATATTTGTTCTAGATCTGTGAAATATGCTGTTGGTATTTTGATAGGAATTGCATTGGATCTGTAGATTTTTCTGGGTTGTATGGACATTTTAATGATGTTAATTCTTCCAGCCCATGAACACGGTGTTCTATATTCTTCCTCTTGTTTGTATTTTCCTCTGATTCCTCCTTCAATATCCTATACTTTCCCAGTACAAGTTTTTTTCTCCTTGATTAAGTTTATTCCCAGGTATCTTTTTTTTTGTTTCCTCAGAAAATAAAAAATTCTCACTTCTGGGAATATATCCTAAGAACCCTGAAACACAAATCAGAAAGAATATATGCAACGCTATGTATATAGAAGCATTATCTACAATAACTAATATCTGGAAACAGCCTAAGTACCTATCAGTAGATGAATGGATAAACAAGCTGTGAGACATTTACACAATGGAATACTATGCAGCAGAAAAAAAGAAGGACCGCATACCCTTTGAGACAGCATGGAGGGACCTGGAGAGTATGCTGCTAAGTGAAATAAGTCAGTTAGAGAAAGACAAATATCGCATGATCTCACACATATGTGGAATCTAATGAACAAAATAAACTGATGAACAAAATAGATCCAGAGTTATTGATGCATGGAACAGAATAAAAGATCTTAGTGGGGGAGGGGGGAGGGCACAGGAGGAGATTAACCAAAGAACATGTATGCATATATGCATAACCCATAAGCACAGACAATAGCATAGGATAGGCCTGGGGTGGGGCAGGAGTTGGGTGGAGAGGGGCAAAAACAGAGAAAATGGGAGACATCTGTAATACTGTCAATAATAAAATAATTTTTTAAATACTTTGTATTAGGATGGATAAAATATGAGATATGTTGATATATTTTTAAGAAAGATTTATGAGCCCTGGACAGGTAGCTAATTTGGTTAGACCGTTGTCTTGATACACCAAGGTTGTGGGTTTGATCTCCACTCAGGACACATACAAGAATCAACCAATGCATGCATAAATAAGTGGAACAGCAAATTGATGTTTCTCTCTCACAAAAATCAATCAATAAATAAAAATTTAAAACATAATAGCATTAGTGTTCACAAAACAATACTTGAAACTAAATGGCAATAGGTGCTTCAAAATTCTTATGGGAAATGATATTATTGTAGAATTTATATAGCCATCCAAATGATTAATCAAGTAAAAAGGTTGAATAGATACGTTTTTCATACAGAGAAAATTCTAAAAAACTTAGTTCTTTTGTTCTCTTTCTCAAGAATATATTGAATAAAGTGTTATAGCAAATCAGAGAATAAATTAAAAGATGAGAGGATATAGAAACTAGTACACAGAGGATTGGACACAGAAGGACGGGAGTTTCCAGGATGATGATGATGGGAATCCCCAAATCAATCTCTCTGAGTGCCATGTCTAGAGAGATGCAGTACAGATTATGGTCGGAGAACAAAATGTCCTAAGGGTGAAATGTATGAGAATAAGTGAATGAAAAAGAAAGTTTGCCTGATTTGTCTGAATATGTTGAATGGAAGCTCAAATTTATGGGGCACAATTTGGGAATGGAGTGTTATACTTACATGGAAAACTAAACAAACACACATATGTCAGTTATTATCTCTGGGGAGGAAAGGAAATAAGTAGCAGTACTACATGGTTCAGCCATGGATTGTTTTGTTTTTTGGTGTTTTTTTTGTTTTGTTTTTCAGAATCATAGTAATGTAAACACTGAATATGGGGATGGAGGAGGGCAACTGTTTGTGTGTATAGGTCAATCTATCATCGTAGGGCACCGATAGATTTAAATTGAAAAATCAATAAATATGCACATATGCATAATGTTTAGACATATTGGGGTAAAAATCAGAAGAAACCATTTAGAGTTTAGAGTTATATCTAAGAAGAATGGAACTCAGGATGGAAGGCGTGAGATGAGGCAGTGGACTGTTGTTTTTCATTAGAAGTTTTATAGTACAATTTGACTAGTGTATATATTAATTCATTGAAAATAAATATTACATTTATATGAAAAAAAGATTTAAAAAAACATCTAGTTAGGAATTAGGGGACAAGGTTCAAAGCCTGACTATTTGCTATATGAGACCTTAAGCAGAATATTGAACTTGTCTTGGCTTCAGTTTATCCAGTGGTTTAATGAAGGCTTTCCATGAAGTTATCTTTAATTTCCTTCCCGCTTTATATTGATGCTTCCAGGAGTCTTATACCTGAGTCCAAGGCTGATAGTTTTTAAAATTGTAACATCTTAGCCCGGCCGGTGTGGCCCAGTGGTTGAATGTAGACCGATGAACCAGGAGATCATAGTTCAATTCCCGTTTAGGGTACATGTCTGGGGGGCAGGTTTGATTCAGTACAGGGCATGCAGTAGACAGCTGATCAGTGATTCTCTCTCATCATTGATGTGTCTATCTCTCTCTCCATCTCCCTTCCTCTCTGAAATCAATAAAAAATATTTTAAAAAATGTTTTAGTTTATTGACTCTTCTTCCTTTTAAGTTCATCTCTTGACTTTAGAAATCAAAGAAAAAAAAGATAGAGAGACATAAATTAATGTGTCCCAAGTTATCTAGATATTTGTGTACAATTATAGATTTATTGTAAATGGTAGATAATGTGGCACTGTATTAATTTTCCTAAGGGCCTAGTTGGTGTAACAAAGTAACCCTGAAATAGAGTAATTTATGGAGAATTAATTCTCTTCCTCTTCCCATCCTCACCCCCTTTTTCCCTCAAGGTGAGTGGGCCACATTTATTTTGGGGTCAAGAAACTTGGATTAGCACAGTCATAAAGACCCCTCCATTCTTTCTATCTTGTTTCTCTGCTATTCCTACTACTTTATCATTACCTATAGGACTTAAGCTGAATTATAGACACTTTTGAGTCTGGATTATGAGAAAGAGTATAGAGAAGCTCATGTATGATGTATTATGGCACGGATAGGAAGTGGCACACCACACTTCCACTCATATTCCCTTGGTAAGAACCTTGTTACAAGACTTAGCTAGCTGCCGGTAAGGCAGAGAAATGTGGTCTCAAGTTGCAGAGCCAAATGTGAGCCTCTGACATTATTATTGTGGATGAAGCAGGATCAGAGTTTGAAGAACAACTAGTATTCTACTCCACTAAAATTCTGTGAAGGGCTACTATGTGTTTGAGTAGTTATCTGTATGTTATTCCATAATACGGATGCATCCTCTTTATTTTTTACCTTGATAATATTTTAAACTATCCTATATCAAAATAAATTGACTAATTACCTATTTCTCACTTTATAACACAGATATCATGACATTTTTTACAATTTCTAATATTTACATTTTGCCCCCTCAGGGTCAACATGACTATTTGTTTTTGTTGTTGTTTTTTTGCCATGAAGGTGTGGCTATAACTCAAGGCTTCTATTTTATATGTATGGAGAACTCACTGTCCAATTAGACTGAAAGAATTGATCACAATTCAACTCAATTCATTTATAAAAGTTAACAATTGAACATATGTCATATGCTGGGACTACATGGAAATACAGCAATAACAGAGCAGACAATAGCCCTTGCCTTTATGAACCTATCATCTAAGAGTAGAGCTAGAATCCTTTTACCATTGTATTATTCCTGAATTTAACTGCTAAAATGTTAACCCTGCCCCCCCCCCCACACACACACTCCTTAAATGTCATACCATTCAACACATATCAAAATATCCAAATTATCCCTTTATCCCTCCTGGAAGGCTTTTAGACAGCAGAGGATCTTTCTAGTGACATTCTCAGTGTAATTCTCATTGGAAGTCAGACAAGAGGCCTTGAGCACACAGCTAGTATTCACAGGAGAATGAGGGTTCCACTCTGCTAACGACTGGAAAGAACAGAATGCTCAGACTATCTCGGGAGAAAACACACCAGTGCAATACAGTCTAGTGAGATGGAAATTAAAAATAGTCACTTAGTGCTTCTTCCACTTAGGAGAGCTTGTATTGCTCTGCGGATGAGCAAACTAACCTCCCTTAGCGAACTCAGTGTTTCCCCTGAGGTGTAACATACTAAATGTAGTGCAGGTGAATATCTTCCAGGCAGAGCAGCACCTTAGGTCATGTTATTTGCTTTTGATTTTTTAAGAAGTGGTGGTGGGGGTTTGAGGAAGAGGAGGGTGAAGACTGTTTGGGGCTTTTTTTTCTCTCTCATTGATTACTTGCCAAGTACTTGCAAATTAGGTGTTCCTTCTATTCTATAGAACTGTGCATCTCAAGCTTTAATATGCAAGTGAATCACCTATTGAAATGCAGATTCCCATGACCAGGTCTGGGAGCTGGAGGTGCAGCTTGTCTAACAAGCTTTCAGGTGATATCTATGCTACTGGTGCCAGAAATACACTCTGAGCAGAAAAGCTGTAGAATATTTTATGAGGATGATCTGCAGTGTCTGCTGTTCTGATGTGTCATATTCTCCCCACTACTTTGGCTAATAAATGGATGGAATGCTTCGGCTTTGTGGGTGCCTCTGGAGGCTTTCCACCTGTGTGCCTATGGATAGGAATGTGCACACGTAATGCATTTGTCTTTGAAATAGCTTGTACCGGGGTGGTAGTGTAAGAAGACAGCATAGTCAAATTTAGGAGTTAGACTGAGCAGGGAAAAGTCCTAAGGTTTCTTCCAATGAAATAGTAACTCCCTACAAAAGGTAGAGTAGAGTGAGTGAAAGTCAGTGAGAGAAAGGTTTTCATACCATGGAAAACATTGATAGAATTTAAATTATATTAAAGGATAAGACTTCCTGAGCGGATGATAGGCTGTGGTCTAAGGGAGGATCGTTAATAAGCCTGCTTGTTTTTGTGGCAGTATTCCAATAAGTGACTAACATACAGACAATCCGAATGGCTCCAAAATAAACAAAAATTTTTGTTTCTGTGAAGTTTCTCCTGGCATTTGTTTTGACCAACGCAGTGGCACTCATATGCATTCTGTGCTTTTTGTTTGTTTGCTTATCTGTCATGTGCCTTTTTGTTTCTTTTCCCAGAGGTGACATTACAATTGTTACTGAAGTAAAAGTATTGGATTTCTACTTTTGTGAAGATAATTGATAATTATAGAGTCCCAATATATTGTAGGTGGATATTCATCCAGCAGTCACTGGGGAAAGAATTTATTATCAGAAGCTTAAGCGCTTGTAAGAATGTATAACATGAGGACAATGAATGAATAAAATAAACTTTATCTTGCTAGTCTAAATCTTAATAAGCACTCCAGTTATGCACACACCATGGAAGTAATTTCTCTTTAGATATTTGAGGTATTTTCAAAAACTTTAGATAGGTGTAGTTGTTTCTTTTATTAATGTAGTGTTCAACTGAGGGATTAGTCACATTTATATGAAGTTTTCATGCTAGGACAATTATCTGTAGAATCCAATAAATAGCAACACTATAACATAAAGCTCATTTGGATAATCACTACCTAAAACAAGACTGGCAATGCAGTTCTTTTCTTTATTCATCTTAATTCTCTATTGAATGTATATCACTAGAGAATGTAGTATTTTGTAGCTGAAGGTAAATAATATGTTTATAGTCCCATTTAATTGTGTTTGGAGATCTTAGAGTGATTCATCGTTAGCTTTCAGCTGGTTTAATTCATTTATTTAAATCCTTTGTTGATCAGCTTGTCTTATAAGTATTCTGACTCAAGGATTTACAGTAAAAATATAAATAAAAAATTACCAATGTACGTTTCCCATCTTTTTCTTTACAGAGATGAGTTGAATAAGATCTCTCACCTTCTTTCTTTCCTATCCCCTTATTATGGCCCATTGATCTGTTTATTTTAGCATGAAGCTATATCTTTAATGCATCTATGTTAACATTATGGTTAGGCAATAAAATATGTTTGTGGATTAGTTCATTAATTTGTTTCTATCTTTAATTTTGTTTTTTATTCTCTCTCTCTCACTTAAATTTGTTTAATTCTTGTTTGTTAATTACTCTATATGGTATCTTGTGTTTATTATCTGAAGTAGTTGAAGAACAAGTTTCCTCTCATATCCCTTTTCATTCTAAGGGACTCCATAATATCTCATTTGTGTTCTCTCTGCTTTCCCATTCGTCTAGGGATTACTTTTTAAAAAAATTTTCTACCATGAACTCACCTTACCTTTCTCAGTTAATCATAGCATCAGTTCTAGACCCAACTCTACATGCTGTGTTAGTACATGTACTCAGCCTGACTAGCAGTAGATGCCCATTGCTTTCCAAACAGTGGATTGAGAGGGTGGAGCATTTGGGAGCTTTGCTCTGTCTTCCTGAGGTGGAGATAGGGGCAGCCATGAAAACGGGCCCTAAGTTGGGTAAACAATGAACCCTCTTAAGTAAGAAGCTGTGGTGTTTAGCATATTTCAGGGGAAATGTCCTTAGTTATTTAGTTTATTTTGCTTGTTTCTGACAGCACCTTCCTTGTGATAACTGTCAGTGGGCAGCTTGAAATCAAACATGAATCAGTGGTTCATGACAATATGAAACTGTTGAAATAATAATTTTTATTTACCAAACAAAAATATGAACTATCCATCTTCCCTTGTCTTGAAGCACTGATTCTTTCTATCAGAGAATTCTCACAAAGAACCCACAGAGTCTCATTTCCTTTCCAACCAGGTCCAGTGTCATAGAACACCAATAAAAATACAAAAATGCTCAAGATGGTGGTATTTTGAAGGTGTGAATATATAGTCTAAGTTTACTCAACGTCTAAAATAAATGTTTTCCTGATGCTATGTCAAAGCCATGAATATATCTGTCCAGGGCTGGACATATACTATTAGGTTTGTATTCTTATTTTGTTCTCTCAGCAAGAGTGGGTTTATATTCCTATATATTAAAGGATTTAAATTAGGAAAAAAAACTTTTCTTTAATCTTCATAGCATTTCTTCAGGAATGCAATTCTACATTGCATTATAAGCACACAATATTTTAACCTTCTGGTTCACCCTCTAATACCAAATGATCCAAAGCCTGTCAGTTTTTCTGCTTCTGCAAGGCAATAATGCAGAGAAAAACCCAATAACTATCAACCCAAATATTTTTAAACAAATTGGTCAGTGCATCCTCACTAATATCAGGACAGTGTTCTGGCTAATAAACATTGTTTGCTTGAAAAATATGGTAAAGCTTATTGGCATAAACTGAAATTTCATCGGCTCTGCTCACTATTAAGTAGCATAGACTTTACTTTCAATCTCACAGGAGGAGGCTTAATTACTGACTTTCTAATAACCGATAACTGTAAGATAGTTTTGCTTGAATGGTAATTGCATTATGGCAATATTCAATCTTAAAGAATACCTTTTGTAGCTTGTTATATTTTTACTTTATCATAATTTCCTTTTGTTTTTTATTCCCTGTATTCCCTGCTAGATTGCTTAATGACTTCACATATAGTTCATTAGATCTAGCACTGCAAAATGTGTTTTGTTCATATAATTCCTCCGAAAGGCAATACCTAACGTTAGTGAATTTAGATATTGTTTAAAACAAACATCAAGCCAAGGAGAACATAACTATGGTGTTGAGGCAAAGGGAAAAATGTCCTAAAGAATCAAACATGAATATGATGTCACAGTGCTATTTAAACTAAAAAAATATTACAATCTTTAAAGCTGATATTTTTACTGAGTTCTGTCTCTATAAGCAATGATGAATATATTCACAGAAATAACTACATAGTAAGAGATGTTGCAATATTTGTGCCAGGGCAGATAAAAAAAGTTTCTTATTTGAGGGAATAGGTTTTTCTCTGAATTCTCTCTTCATTTAACAAATATATTAAATATTCCATAAGATACCACAGAATTTCCTTTATATAGAGCCTTTCAAATATCATATTGAATCCAGCATACGTATATTGTCAGTATGCATTATTTGTAAATGAACACCTGTTCCTTGTGCACTGTAACACCATGTAAGTTTTTGGAATGCATGTTAAGTTGCATGTTTGGGTTGTGTACTAGACTGCTTCTCCTAACTTACTGTATTATTAGTAAGCTCAGGCATTTTCCTGGAAAAAAAAACGGTGCTAAATTTGTTCTTTCCATTTCTGCCCTTACCCCCTTTCTGCATAAATGAGCGTCAACTTCTGTGTCTACCTAGGCCCAACACTTCATTAGCACAGCTGCTCAAAATAGCATCACCTTTGGGTGATTAAGCAAGGGTAAATTTCAGTAAGACACAAAAATGTTAGCCCGAGAGCTTTCCCTTCTTCAGAGTGGTATTGCCCACTGCCTTATACAAGTGTCCTACATACATTACTAATTCTAGCAGTTCTGTTGCAGAATGAGGAATGATGATACAAAATGTCCTGATTTCTTAAACTCTGAAAGAGAATATTCCCCCCACCCCCCCGAATATTACTCCAGGCTACCTGTCAAAGTTCTTTTTTATCAACCTTTTTTCCTTCTTTAAATGATCACACTTAGGAGTATTTTCACAATTCCCTGTGCTTCTTCTGCTATTCTTACCCATTTCATTAAAATTCTTTGGAGAACCTGGTTCAAACCCAGTGGTTTATATCAGACTTCAGAATATGAGAGTGAGGGCAGACAGAGTATTTTGGATTTGGAATATGTAGGCATAGGTGAGTTCAAAAGAAAGAGAGGAAGACACACAATGTGTCATTAGTTTCTTCAACCCAGGCTCTCTGTCTGGTTAGTGAAGAGAATAGTCGATACCCTGCATCCTGGCCAGGTGATTATTTTCTTTGTTCTTCAGCTTTTCCATCTTTACAATGGAAATAGAGTCACTATTAATGGAAACTTTACTCAACAAATATTTATGTTCTAGGAAAACCGCAGAACTCCATGGATATTATGATAAACTAGAGGCACTTGGGGAGGGGGTCCCACAGCCCGGCCTGCACCCTCTCGCAGTCTGGGAGCCCTAGGAGGATGTCCCATTGATGGCTTATGCCCGCTCCCCGCCGGGAGTGGGTCTAAGCCTTCAGTCAGACATTCTTAGTGCTGCCATGGAGGCAGGAGAGGCTCCCACTACCACTCCTACACTCACCAGCTGTGATCCCAGCTTCTGGCTGAGTGGCGCTCCCCCTGTGGGAGTGCACTGACCACCAGGGGGCAGCTCCTGTGTTGAGCGTTTGCATCAGTGTGCATCATAGCTACTAGTCGTTCCACCGTTTGGTTGATTTGCATATTAGCCTTTTATTATATAGAACTAGAGGCCTGTTGCACGAAAAGATTCGTGCAATAGACCTTCCCTTCCCCTGGCTGCCTGCATCGGTTTTCCTTCGGCACTGGGGACCCAGGACTTTGCTCCGGCCAAAGCTGCCTTCAAAGCCTTCGCTGCTCTGGCCCGAGCCGCCTTCAAAGCCTTCCCTGCTCCGCTGGAGCCACCTTCAGTCTTTGCTCCACAGCTTCTCGCCTACATATGCAAATTAACCACCATCTTCGTTGGCGGTTAATTTGTATGTCTCGCTGATTAGCCAATGGGAAGCGTAGTGAAGGTACAGTCAATTACCCTGTTTGTCTATTATTAGATAGGATTAGCTAATGTATATTTACACAGTAGGCCTTGAAAAGTGTGATTACCTTAAGTCAGTGGTTCTCAACCTTCTGGCCCTTTAAATACAGTTCCTCATGTTGTGACCTAACCATAAAATTATTTTTGTTGCTAATTCATAACTGTAATGTTGCTACTGTTATGAATCATAATGTAAATATCTGATATGCAGGATGGTCTTAGGTGACCCCTGTGAAAGGGTCGTTTGACTGCCAAAGGGGCCATGACCTACAGGTTGAGAACTGCTGCCTTAAGTGGAAGCTATCCTATGAAAGCATGACATGTGAGTGGCCAAAGCACAGAGAGATAGAGTGCAGATAAATAGAATTGTGACAGGAGGTCATGGTTTGGAAAATTATACACTCATTGAATTATATGAATGTAGTGTACATTTGGCAGGAGAAATTATTTTTGACAAACTCTTGGTCAGCACAGGTTGCATGAGTATAAGCGTGATTTGTTCCTTTTTTATCATATCCATTGCCAACACTCTACTGTAAAACATTCACCAGCTTTTTTTTATCAGTGCTAATGCAAGAGATTTAAAATTTTCTCCTTCTAGGCTAATATGTAAGTGTGTGTGTGTGTGTGTGTGTGTGTGTGTGTGTGTGTGAGATAGAAAAGAGAGACAGACAGATGAAGGAAGGGATGCCTGTTGTATTGATTAAGAAATTAATTAATCTAATTGAAATTACAATATAGTTTCACACAATTAGTAAGTAGTGACACTAGAACTCAAACTGACTTCCAACTCCAAAGCCTATATTGTTTCCATTACAGCACTGCTTCCCTCTGCATTTGAATGGCTTGCTCCTCAATGAGAAATGCCTGTCCAAGTTATCTTTTGTCTTCTCTTCAAGATCTAACATATTACTGCTTACATAATAGGTATTTGATACATTTGTACAAATGAATAAATTAGCAAATATGAAGAAACACTAGTCTCTTCTTATAAGAAATTGTGAACAGTACTGTTACTGCAAAGTCACAGTGTGAAAGAACATGAAAATGTCAAAGAACAATTCATTTTTCTTCACACTGGTTTTATACAGGTTCCCTCTAGCCGGAATATACTTTGCTCTCTTTTCTGCCTTGTGAAATCCCACCTATTCTTCAACACCCAGTTCAAATATCATCTTCTCTGTGCAGATTTCACTAAGCCTTCTAGTTCCAGTGTTTGCTCTGGGCTCTGTGTCCTGTGGTGCTTTTTATATATTCTGATTTTTAAAATTATCTGCTTAACAGTAAAAAACCATATAATAATTTCTCTATGGACTTATAATGCTTGTCAATAAATTTTGAGTTGAGCACTGTGAATTGAATTGTCCTCATACCATATGTCTTAAGGTTGAAGGCAGATGAATGGAGTATTGCTATTCATTGGTCTAAGTTAATTTCCATGCTGCTTGGGTGGCCTTTGCAGAAAGAACAAATTCTTCATTGTGAGTAAGATAAAAACAGGAGGGAGTTTTACCTTACAGGTTTTACTTTTGTGTACCTGAATTCAAGGTATACTATTGTCTATCTCTAGCTCTTTGTCAAATTTCTCAGTACACATTTTAAAAGTAATGTGAGACCTCTATCATATTTAACAGTTAATTTTCACATACAGATGTACAATCCCTTTCATATTCTTGTTATCATTCCTCTTTCTTCTGTGGGCCTAGTCTCTACTAGTATACACTGCCATCATCTTTTGGTCACAGCCAGCCTTGTGTCTTCAGCACCTAGGACAGTGCCTGTTGCATAGTAGATGATCAAATAGTGAATGAAGGAAAGAAGAAAATGATTGGCAATTTGGTTTCTGGAAGAAAGGCTGTTTTATATTTGCATCCCATATTCTGTCTCCCATTGTGCTTCTAATGAGAAATTTCTGTTTCTTCATCTCTTTACAACTGAACCCTGCAGGGACCTCTGGATTCTGTGATCTTTCTAACCCCAGTTAAAGAGTCCTTCCAGGGTTCACAGGTAAACTATTTTGTCTTCAATGCTACTGTATAGCGTTTGCAGGATCTTGTTTATAAACTGGACTTTTAGGAATTAGTGATGTGTGAGAAAACTAGGGAGATTGGGGAATCTAGTATGAAATGAATTCTCCCTAACTCTGACATTTAAAAACCCATAATATACATATAAGTTACTGTAAAAATATTCACATTCCTTCTGAGGTAATTCAACTTTGGTATTTAAAAGTGTTTGGCCATCATATTTAAGTTTAAACACAATTGAAAATGTTCCTAATGTTGCCAATAGGAAGTGGTATTGAGGTTTTCATTTATAGTGTAAATACTTTTAAATTTGTTTTTATACACCAGAGGATTAAGTGAGGTTTTTCTCCTTCTCTTATTATTAATTTCCCTGAGTGCCTGCCAGTTGCTAACTACTTTTGTGTGCAGACCTCTTGTCACTTTGCTTCACCAAGTGAATGGAAGTGCTTTTGGCAGCATACGTTCTTATAATTATATGATGCCAGTGAATGGAGTCCACTCCATGTCCCTTATTTTATCAATTATTTAATAACATGCATAATTATGAGAGAAACTGTAGTATAGGAAGTTTGAAGCTTTATTTGTTTCAAGTGGGAAATATTTTCGAATGTAAAGTTGGAAAATTAGTGATTTTGTTTTGCTGTCATTTGAATACAGACCCTCAATGTTTTTAGCATGCTACCCTATAGAAATTCTTCATCTCTTTCCTCTTTATCACAATTAATTTCCAAATGTAGAAGAATAAAATCATGGAAATGGAATGCACACCTTAGAGATTAGATGGTCTACTTTTTTTGCCCTGTGTAGGAATCTCCTTTATAGTCCCACAGGGATCTGGCATCTGGCTATCCAGCCTCTGTCAGAACACTTTATGTATTTCCAACACAGACCATAGGGGGATAGGGGTCAAGAGAAATAAATGGCTCCTGCCTCAGCTTTGTTTCCAACTCTGCCTGTAGAGTGACACCACACCACTCTATGGGCCTCAGTGTCCTCTGTAAAATGACAGGACTGAAATAAAATCCTCTGTGGTCATTTCTAGATTAGCCATTCAGTGACTCTCCCAATAGAAACACATACAGATGTTCAACTCTAATTACTATTACCTTACAAATTAGATTTTCAAAAATATATTTGTTGCGGTTTATTTCCTATTTGCTTCCTTCAAAATGTTAAGGAAACAATAACCAACCCACCACCTAATATAGCCATATATAAATCTATCCTATCTAATAAAGAGGGGATATGCTAATTGACCCTCATGCCATCACAAAGATGGTGACGCCCACAGCCAATAAGGAGGGAATATGTTAATTGACTGTCATGCCCTCAAAGATGGCAGTGCCCACAACCACAGGATGATGGCACCCAGTCCCCTCAGCCCCGCCAGGGTGGCAGCCAAGTGTCAAGGCTGGGCCCGCCCCAAGGTGGACCTGGCCGCTCCGCACCCGAGGTGCAGGCAAGCCTCGGATGGCAGCTGCCCAGCTGTCCAGGGCCACCTGAGGCTCAGGTAACCAGAGCCGGCCAACCCTTGCGCTGTCAGCAGTGGCAGCAACAGAGGTGTGATGGGGCATCGCCTTCCCCAGATCACCGGGTTGCCTTCCACCCCTGAGGGCTCCCAGACTGTGAGAGGGGGCAGGCCGGGCTGAGGGACCACCACCCCCAGTGCATGTATTTTTTTAAATTACAGCAACTACTTCAGGGAGCCCTTGACTGTGTTCACACTGGAGTCCGGTAGAGTAAAACTAAAAAGAAATACACATAGTTTATATATCATACACAATGGTTACAGAAAATAATAACCTGAAGCTAAGTGTCTGTAACTTGTAGTAGGAGCAATGTAGGAAAGCAGCTGGCCTGGGATGGATCTCTGAAGAAGAAAGAACTAGAGGAAACCAGAAGAGAAAGAAAATTGGACTCAATTTACTAATGAGAAAAACAGATACTTAAGAGAAAAAAGGATCTTCAAGATGCTTTTGTCTCCTTCTTTCACATCCCTGACATCTTTTAGCCTTCTTTTAATGCTGAACAATTCCAATTGCTAGATATGTATTCTTTACATAGACTCAAAATCCACTTTCTGTAAACTATTTCTTAGCCTATAAGCTGTCCATTGAAACAATACAAAGATATTCACTTGCAAAATAACTTTGTATTTTAAATGTTGATTAAAGTGCATAAATTATTGAACTTAAATTATGGTACCTTAACTGGCACGGCATCATATGCTGGATTTGAACACGGCAGAGTACAAGGCAGTTATGAAGTCCTTGATCTCAGTCAATATTAGCTTTATAAAAATGCTTTTTTAAAGTATTTATAAAATACTTTTAATTTCTATTGAGCACCTTCATCAAAATATCAAAGTTTAATTTTTCATAAAAAAGTATAAATAACAAGACTATTTGCTCTATGTGTATAGAACAAAACAACGAGTTAGTTAAAAGTGTTGAGTTTGAGATTATCTAACTTAGAAGGTTTTGTTTTAGTGATTTTAGGAAGAAGAAAAAGGATAGTGAAAACATTTTTTGCCTTTAGTTTTCCCTATAACTATATAACTAGTGCATTAGAGATGGGGGAGGGCAGGATAGAAGTAAAAGTTAAATAATAGCCCAGCTGGGTGTGGCTCAGCAGTTGAGCATTGACTCAGGAACCAAGAGTTCACCAGTTCAATTCCTGGTCAGGGCACATGCCTGGGTTGCGGGCTCGACCCTTAGTATGGGGTGTGCAGGAGGCAGCTGATCAATGATTATCTTTCCTCCTTGATATTTCTATCTCTCTCTCCCGCTCCATTCCTCTCTGAAATCAATAAAAATATAATTTTTTAAAAAAGGTTAAGTAGTAAATGCAGTGTTGCCATACAGAGAATCAGTATTAGGTTGAAGTGCCATTTGCACATGGGTGCTAGCTAGATTGCAATGTTGAAAGTGGTTTGAGGGTGGGCATGAAAACATATACATTAAAACTGTCTTCTCATGAAACTTGAGGAAAAGCAATCATGAAAAACTGTGGCCAGCATGCAGTAGTTGGGAGATGTATACTAAGTCGACTTTGACAGGGGATAGATAATGTGCACTCTTTCCTCCAGCTGCGAGTCTGGTGGCACAATGGAGGGTTCTCTGGTTTATATGCTCATTTGATACCTTGAAGTTAGAGAATTGGTGAGCCATGCATTCAGAGGAAGTAATTGATATTTTAAAATATAATGGAAAATACTCTTCAGGGGAAAACCTATAGTTTTGCACTGTATGAACTCATCCATAGCTCCAGATGTTTTGCATTGTGAACTGTGTCAAGATAACAAAGTGGTGAGCAAATATAGATTGCTGACCCAACATCTGAGGCAGGCAGGGGAGGGAATTAGGGAGGACCGCCCCATCTAAATTATGTGAAAAGCTGCCCAAAATAAAAATGCTCATCTATCATGGAATCATATGCTAGTTAACAATGCTATGCTTTGTACGTATCCTGTGGCAGCTACATATTAAAAACATTGAACAAATTTTTTTCTAAAAATTATTTTCCCCTTGCCTGCATTCTGGTAAAACTGATTATTCAGCTTTGTGAACTAAATAACATTATACAACAGATTCATTGGCAGCCATGTGTAAGCTTTAAGCACAAGCATATTTTAAAAATAGTACAGCCAAGTATTTAGCGCTTTGAGAAAAGATCTGGGTTTTACTGTTCCTGCTTTGTCTGTCCTGTATGATCTTAAGTGAAATTAATTTTATTTTTCTTTCATGATAGATATGGACTGTTCAGATGCAAAATATTTAATATCTTTTTAATATAAAGCTTTATTGTATTCGTCTTTTTAAATGTAACATTCCTATGTCCTCATTGGATACATCTTCTAGCTCAAAGTCACTTCATATGAAAATGAGAAATAAAAAAATTCATTTTCTAGCTACCTATCGAGAGAACATGGAAACATTTTGTTTTGTTTTGTTTTTTGCAGAGCAAGTTGAAAAATTCCAACCTTGGCCCTAGGCTATTTCATCAAGAGCAATCTTAAGTAAAAGCTTGCTTTTCACTTTTCAAAGGTAAGAATGTCCCTGTGCTCATGCTCTGACTTTCCTAAATGAGTTGAAAATGATTTGTATGCAGTTCCCTCATTTTTCTCAACTTCTTACATGTCATCAGGCTCTAGTCCATCTCAATGGCACTTTTGAGAGACTTAAATTTGGAAAATGGCCTAATAGTGTTGACTTCTTCCTAGTAGGAGGCATGTGCATTAAAGAAAAGATGACAGCAAGCCATACAATATTTCCTCGTGTTCTTTATGAATTATGAAGGCCTTGCTCAAATCTCACCTAGATTAGCAAGAGGAAACCCTTACCTAAATGTGAAAGATAAAAGTAAAATAAATATCGACTAGTTAAAAAGAGAGGGAGAGCCAAGGCCGGTTTGGCTCAGTGGATGGAGCGTCGGCCTGCGGACTGAAGGGTCCCAGGTTTGATTCCGGTCAAGGGCATGTACCTGGGTTGCCGGCACATCCCCAGTGGGAGATGTGCAGGAGGCAGCTGATCGATGTTTCTCTCTCATCGATGTTTTCTAACTCTCTATCTCTCTCCCTTCCTCTCTGTAAAAAATCAGTGGAATATGTTTTTAAAAAAAAAAAAAAAAAGAGAGGGAGAAAATAAATTAACCTAACACAGGAACTGCTTACTTAAGTAGGAATAAAAAGTGTGGAGTCACGGTCAACCATTCAGTAATGGATAATTTCTGAAGCAATTATTCTTCCTATGGAGAATGCCTCTGTGCCACAATCAATCATATCAGAAAGCCCCACACGGACAGTGGACTATAGAGAAGAGTCCTCGTAGTGCCCATCTAACCTTGGCATTCGTGATTGCTCTAATGTAGCAAGAAGCCAGAAGGAACCGTGAGATGTGCTGTCAGAAAGAGATAAATCAGGGTTTTAAACTAAAATAAAAATGGGTTTAATACCTTGAATTGATGAACTATCCTATACATGGAAGTCACTTGTTTTGTCAGCTTATCAGAGCAACCAGTTACGAATAAGACTTAATGAAAGCAACTCAGCTCCTGATGGATCACAAATTTCTAACAAACTCCGAGGCCATCATGAGATTTTCTCTGTTCTGGTGTCTGTCCTAGACCAGGAAAGTCACTGTGTGCCATATACACTACATGCGCCTGCCCACCTCTTTTCCTAAAATTGGCACCCTTTGTGACTTCCTCACATGGAAATCGTGAAATAAAAATATATTTTTTCGGAGAATTTATGGGTAAAAGCTAGCTCACTGCCACACAATTTAAACCGAAGTAAACTTTGTTTTCCCCACACCTGGCCCTGTGTCATCTCATCCTCCTTGGTGTGCCTGGAGCTCTTGCTGCATCTCTCCGCAGCTCACAGAATGCGGTAGAAATCTTAGTTCCTGTGAGTTTCTGCAAGATACCTGATTCTTGGCTGAGCATGAAACTATCATCAGGAGGAAAAAAATATTTACACTATCCCTGCCTCCCTTTCTTTTCCCGTGATGACTACTTTCATTCAGTCCCAATTATTCAGCTCCTATAATTCAGCACATATTTACTGAGTACCTTCCACATGGAAAATTGACAGAAAAGAGATGAGCATCTGTGTCACAAGGGTCTCTAAACTCCTCTATCCTGGCATGAAAGTCACTATGTCGTTATTGTTTGTTTACTTGATTGACACTCTTCTTCCATTTCCACCTCTGTGAGGGCAGGACAGTGTCTCTTTATCTCATTGTTGCATTTCCTGAGCCTAAATGGTATCTGGCACACATTGGGCCCTTAATAATTTTTTGTGAATGAATAGAGGAAGGGAGGTTGCATGGAAGGAAAGAGTTTCAGCAGGCTCACCTGCTTTAAATGTCTCCTTGGATATTTTTTTAAAATACATTTTTATTGATTTCAGAGAGGAAGGGAGAGGAAGAGAGATAGAAATGTCAATGATGAGAGCGAATCATTGATTGGCTGTCTCATTCACTCCCTACACTGGGATTGAGCCCACCTCCCGGGTATGTGCCCTTGACCGGGAATCGAACTTCGACCTCCTGGTTCCTAGGTCAACACTCAACCGCTGAGCCACACCAGATGGGCTTAAATTTTTTTCTGTTGAGATGTAAATACTCTATGGAAGCATCATAGGTTCTGATTAATTTAGTAACGTTTGAATATTGAACTTAAATAATTATCTCTTCAGCCTTTTTAAAATTTCCATTTATTATTTAGTTTTTTCAATAATCCTATAGGCAAGGCAGGACTATTAAGTAATAATTTCTACTATTTCAAAATAAGATCAATTAATTTAATTTAAATGTCTCCACAATAAATTTTTTGTTAATTTGATATGTGAACTAGCATGTAAAGTGTAATAGGAGGAAGGAAAAGGAGAAATCATGACAATCTTTTTTCTGCCTTCTTTCTTCTTTCTTCATTTGGTGGACAGTTAAATATTCTCCAAAAGAAGAACCACTAAAGTTCACCTCTTCCCCCACAAAGCCAAGGACTCATTCATGTGTTGGATTTTCAATTATAACAAAATAAAGTCCATAAACTGACTTCATCCAAGTCTCCAAACCATGGTTATCATCAGGTTGTTAATAAACAAGCTGACTCTATTTGATGGATGTGTTAAGCACACACTCATAGTGCTTTCTGAGCTAGGTACTGGTGATGTGGGATTGTTTATTCTTGCCCTCGAGCATCTCAAATAGTTTTCTGGATTTTGAAGGAAAATAGAAGATACATGATGCTTCAATCTTTTCCCTTTTGTTTATTAAAGATATCACTAAAAGTCTCTAATGGCCTAACCAAGTAGGTTTTTAAAAAGTTCTTTCCAAAAATATATGAAATACTAGAAAATATCATAAAATTTTACAATTGCCGTATCTTTGCATAGATAATTATATGGGAAATACTAATTGTTTTCATCATGAAAATTCCTCAAAATTACTTGAATAGTTCTTAGCATAACTCAATAATGTGATTCTTCTTGTCAGGCAGGACTCATACTCATTGATCATTACACTTACGATATTTGAGACCACATTGTCCAGTTACCTAATTTAATGTGCAGGGTGTTTGGGGCCAAAAGAAGTCTATACCCTTCTACATGGCACTTGTAACGTCAGTGACCAAAGACCTATACTCTTTTGTTTAACTGTATTTTTATTTTATTTTTTATTAATTGAATTTATTGGAATGACATTGATTCACAAACCATGCAGGTTTCAAGTGTACAACTCAATAAAACATCATCTGTGCACTGCCTTGTGAGCCAATCGCCCCAAGCGAAGTCTCTATCTCCATCCACACCCCTTTCCCTCTGGCTGGCTATCACCACATTGTTGCACGTGTCTATGTTGTTATGTATATATGTATGCTTTTTTGGCTAATCCCTTCATATTCTTTCATCCAGTCCCTCCTCCCTTCTCCCCTCTGACAGCTGTCAGTCTGTTTCATGTATCCATGCCTCTGTTTCGATTTTTTTCCTCAGTTTATTTTGTTCACTAGATTCCACATATAAGTAAGGACTTATACCCTTGACTGCCAAACCATGCAGGTGTTTAAAAAGGCCAGTGTTCCATTTAGAAACAGTCAGGCTGGCCATACATTTAAAGTTCTACAACCTAAGTGCAGATGTTTCTACTCTTTTGGGGGCTGGGAAACCTGGCACAGGGAGCAGTGAGACTCACAAAGGGAAATGGTTGCTATTTGAAGGGACTAACACAGTAATCTGCTTCTTCAAAATCAATGCTAGGGAGCAACAGCAGAAAGCCATTAGAAAATGGGTGACTTTTCCCAGCTCCAAACACAAGAAGTCTCCTGTGCTATGAAACAGTAAATCCAGAAGTAGGCCCAGCAGTCAGTGACTACCAAGCAAAGCTTCTCTTGTAAGGCACAGCTCATCACTCTGCCTGGTCACCAATGGCCACTTTGATGGTGGCGTCACCAGCGGCAGTATCTGTACATACATCACCCGTCAATCTTCTCCCCCTACGCTCACCCGACTCCACCCAATTCAGTTGTTTATTCCCAGATATACTGAAAAGATTTGACACTTGCTCCTGTGTAGTCTTTGAAATGGAAAACAAATAAACAGCAAAGGTTAAGGTTCGATAACTTTATTTGAAATCAACGTACACAGCTGTTATAAACAGGGGAAACATTCATTTTCCTTCTTATTAACTCGATTTGAATACCAGCCATTTTGTTGATTATTTTCCAATTTGAAGGTTGAATTTGCAGTGCTTTGTGTTGTGATTTGGATATTCCTAAAAATTGAGTTTGCTTTGGTTCCTTATCCCTGCATATTGGATTATAGACAAGCTCTGTTCTGCTCTGTGGATTTAGCAGAATGCAGCCCTTCTGTCTGTAATCTGGCTTTAGTGACCTCTAGTGCCAGGAAAGTTTAATTGCTCTGTGTTATATTCATTTGGGTATATTGTCTTTTAAAACACACATATCAATATATCACATAAAACAAGAGAATATATCAATCTCATTTTTCTATGTGTGTGTGTGTAAGTATAGACATATGTATGCAAGGGAATCCTAATTTTTGCTCTACTAACAAGCATAAGATTTTTGTTGAGTAGACCTTGGCATTGGTTAGGACAGAAAATACAAAATGCATGTTTTATTCATGAGGAACCCATATTTTTTATTTTTATACTTACAGAACCATTTTCTGGGTGAGCTATTCAAACTCATTCCACTATAGTTTACATATGTGTGTTATGTTGTACTGAAAATATTTATGAGAAAACAAGTTTGTCCTGCTATATTCCCATATCTATTATAAAAAATAAAATAAAAATATCAAACTCTCAGATGCTGAAAAATGTTTTAAGTATTGGCTTTTCAAAAAGTAAGAACCTATCAGTATTTATATCTACCTATAGATACAGTTATAAACTAATTATTTATATTACCTTAACAAATGGAAAGTGATATTTTTGTCCACACACATAAAGTGTTTTACCTATTAACTAGTTTAAACCCACTTATATTTACAAAAGTAATCATTACTTGGTTATTACATTATTTAATAATACTCACAGTACAGTAAACTGAGTTGCTTTTAAATTGTCCAGTCTTGCACCCATATGTAGTCTGAGTCCCACAAGATTCTTGATGACTGCAAATTATCCACATTTAACATAAACAGTTTTTTGTTTAATTCTTTATATTTGACACACTCCCCATTGAACTGTCCTCTGTGTACTTCTCTCCACAATCTAATTTTTGTACTTCAAGTGTTTGTCATGGTTCTCATTGAGAATGAAATATCATCTTACTATTTGACCAAATAGTGAAAATCAATAATATTGTGCAAACAGATATCATGAGTAATAGCTAAACCTAAAAGCTTGGAAATGCAGGCTTCTAGCAGTATGACTTGGAAAGAATTAATCAGTATGCAATAGGGAAATGTTGAAATTTCAACACATTAGTAGAAAAATCTTTATCATCATCATCATCATCATCATCATCATCACCACCACCATCACACTGATCATTCTTTTCCTATATAAACAGTGCATAATATCCCCTCACCCTCTATAAAAAGCTCTTCTCCAAGCACTGTGCCTATGTATATGTCAACTTTATTGCCTTATACTTATATCCAACACAACTGAGCATTCCACTTCTATTTGATTATTTTCTTTTGTGTGTGATATTTCCTCATTACTCTCAAGATAACGTAGTATGGAAGGAGTTTAAAATCAAAAGATTTGAATCCCAATTCATTTAAGTGGCATGCCACTGTGGGTGAATTGGATTAAGATGCTCTGAGTTCACCTTATAGATTGATGGTAGTACCATCTTAACTAGTGGAGCTCCAGAACCCCCTCTTGACTGTATTTATCTCCATGAGATGCAGTTTTGAAGTTCACTTTTTGTATGAAGTATTATTGGAAGGGTGTGTCCAGCATGCTTCTGCCTTGCTTACAGTAAAGCCTTCCACTCCTAGGCAAGATAATATAGAATACTGAAGTCCAAAAAAGAGTTAAAGAAAATGCAAGGCCTGAGAGAAATAGGGTGTGCTTTCAGCTCCAATGGGCAATTTTCAAGGGCCATTTAGTAATATCAATAACTGCCTAGAGCATGGTTTCCCATTCATTTACTGAAGAATTGCTAAGCTGGGGTCTCATTTTACTGCTTATTCATGTGTGCTCAGAAGTAGCCAAAAGTGATGCTACATACATGCAACTGGTCTTTAGCGATCGCTGTGATGGCTGGTTTTCAAAAGGGCTGCAACTAATAGGGAAGAAGCCAGAGGGAAGAATGGCAAAGAAACTGCTCAAGCAATGCCTACAAAGGCTTTTTTTTTTTTAGTATATTACCTGAGACCAGGTTCTGATTGGATTTTCCAGAATGAGGAGCTGGATTTTATAAATTACTCAAAGGAGACAAAAGCAAGGTTACTCACTCATAATAATCAACCTTACAAGGCAAGATATATAAACCACTACCAGTTCATTGATTTACAAATTAGTTATAGTAATTTCTTATTTGTTATCCAAAGCACCTTCTTGCTCATATCAAGACATTTGAGAAAATAAAATGTTATTTCATTTACATTTGTGTTTGCATTTACCCATGTATTCATTGAGTGTCTACAGAGCATTGTGGTAGGTAAAAATTGCACTGGTTAAAAGGTAGCTATACTCCTTGCCTTTTGATAGCATTCAGTTCTTTCATAAATATAGATAAGTAAATATATTATGACAACAAAAAGTGAAAATGCTGTGATATGTGTATAAATGAAAGGTTTTGCCAAACTATTCATGGGTTCTAAAGAGATTTATTCCTAGATTTATCCTAGAGAGATTTCTAAATTATGAAGATTAAATCTAACAGTAGTGATCATAATAAAGCGTTGTAATTGGTAACCTTTACTAAATGCTTGCTACTAACTACTTTACACACATCATAGCATTGAACTTATTGAACTTCACAACCTTCTGGTATCTGATACTGTCATTATTCAACTGGTCTCACCTTAAAAAGAATCACTGCCTGAAAATTACTTCTCCTTTGATCTGCACATTAAAAGTTCCCCCTCTATTCCAGCAGTTAGCGTATATAAGTCTGCAGAAATATCTAACGAATGAACATCAGTTCATTAAAAGATCAAGAATTAAAAACAATGAGAATAAATAAAAAACAGAAAAAATATGTTTTTGGTAGAAATGACCTGCATTAAAAGAAATGCTACTAAAAACTCTTTAAAGGAAGAAGAAGAAAAAGGTAAAGATACAAATTATGAACAACAAATACACATCTATCAACAAGTGAATCTAAAAATCAAGTGAATAAATAATCTGATGAACTGGTGATTGTAATAGAATCAGGGACATAGAAAGGGAATGGACTGACTATTCTTGGGGGGGGAGGGGTGTGGGGGTGAGTGAAGAGATTAGACAATAATTGTGCACCTATGGATGAGGACAGTGGGTGGGGAGTGAGGGCAGAGGGTGGGGTTGGAACTGGGTGGAGGGGAGCTATGGGGGGGAAAAAGAGTAACTAATGTAATAATCTGAACAATAAAGATTTAATTAAAAAAATAAAATAAAATAAAAACTCTTAAACATTATCTGTTAGCATTTAATATTACACGTAGGATATCGGATACTGGTCTATCTCTCCTCTTTCTGTGACTGAGATCCTCCCCCTATACTCTTCTTTTGTGTTTTATTTTTTGTTTGTTTTGGTGAGTATAGGTAAAGTGTAGATCAAAAGTATGAGGTTTAGTATCAACCAAAAGTTTTTTAGTGCTCCACTAAATAAAAAGCTACTTAAAATTGTGGTAACCATGAAATTTTACTTACTCTCTCTAATTCTTACTTTTCTCATCAACAAAATGGGAATAATGACAGTATCAGATACCAGAAGGTTGTGAAGTTCAATAAGCTCTATATGACCAATGACCAGAAACCGATTCATTATCTTGAAACTAACAAATAATGAGAGAACATTATTCTCCCCTTCACATATTCCCATAACTCTGGGTAGCCAAAGAAAGGGTATCCCTTTGTAAGGAAAATGTATTTTTATAATTGTGTTTCAGTTAATACATTAAAGTAAAGTGATAGAATTCAAATACCACTATTTTGCACTTCTGGCGAATAAATGGATCTTCGATGAGCATTGATGACTCACATCACAGGAGAGAGAATTAGGTACTATGTGCCGCCTGGTGACAGAACAGGACTTCGTCTACAATCTTGTCAAAGGAGATAAGCCTGAGTCTGATCAAAAAGGAAATGGAGTGGGCATAGAACGTGTTAAAGAGTTTGTACTAGTTAGAAGTCTAGACTGGGAAACTCAGGAAGCTAAGTGGCCTTTGCTCTTTAACAGAAACCTGTAAGAAAAAGGAAGAGATGGGGGATTAAACTGTAGATTAAAAGAACCCTAAAGACATATACAGTTTCTTTAAGTGGAAA
The DNA here is from genome assembly GCF_000147115.1 of Myotis lucifugus. Taxonomy (NCBI): domain Eukaryota; kingdom Metazoa; phylum Chordata; class Mammalia; order Chiroptera; family Vespertilionidae; genus Myotis; species Myotis lucifugus. The sequence continues at coordinate 3,433,443 of NW_005871166.1, forward strand.
AGACTAAACTGTAGAGTTTAAAATGCATACTTGGGTGATAAAAACCACAAAGGAATTCGAGGAAGTTACCACTATAAAAATTAGCACAGTGGTTATTTTTTTAAAGAGAAGGCGGAGAGGCTGACCTGTATTGTACTTAACACAACAGAATAAACAGTGAAGTAGATAATATCTTTAAAGATGGAGACACTGACCTGTTGGCAGTTACAGGTGAAATTTGGAATTGGAACTTAGCTCTTTACTTTCCCCAAACCCCTCTCTTCCATCCTTTCTTCTTTCCTTCTTGTTGTACTTCCCTCTTTTTTTCCTTTTTTTTTTTTGGTAGTTTAGCTATTTTTACAAATGCATCTAAAATCATAATAGTTCCCTGTATCAGGGTATAGTTGTAAATAGGGCAATTTTAAAAGGAAATATATATTAATGGCTGTTTAAAAGTTACTTATGTTTGTGTCTACCCCAGTTTAGGAAAGCTAATTCTGTTTAGTTTTCTAAGCTCTGATGCTGGATTTTAGAAAGCAAGAAAGCCACTGACTAACATGTGGGGAAAGATAATTTTAAAAATCTTCTCCCAACTCAGGAATTCTCTCCACAAAGGCAGAGAGCAGAGAAAGAAAAGAGTTGTGCTATTGAGCAAGCATTAAACCAGAATGTGAGGAACATCACAGGCAGTCCTCTAAGAGATTGCAAAGACCCAAAGGAATTGTACCCTTTTATTTTTTTTTCTTTATGACAAGTATCAATAATCAGTAAAACAAATTTTCCTGCTATTTTTACTACCCATTTTCAAAAATGTTCAGGCTACTATTTTTAAATTGAGTTTATTGGGGTGACATTAGTTAATAAAATTATGAAGGTTTTAGGTATAAAATTCCATAATACATCGTATTGTGTGTTTACCACCCAAAGTCAAATCACCATTTATCTCCCCTGTGCCCTCTTCTACCTCCCCACAGCCCCCTTTCCCTCTGGCAATCACCATGCTATTGTCTGTATTTATGAGGGGTTTTGTTTTTGTTTCTGCTTAATCCTTTCACCTTACCTTTTTGGATAGCCAAGCAGATAACAAACCATCCCATAGGTGTTTTCAAGATAAACAATAACTAGTCCTCAACTAGGAGACTTGACAGCACAATTTGTCACACCCAATTCATCCTAACTTCACTGAGTGATAGGGTGACCATCTGTGTCAGCTTATTGGATTTATCTAGAAGGAGGAGCAATCCCCATACCTATGAAAGGAGGTACTTTTACAACTGAGAGTAAAGAACCCACCAAAGTTAAGCTTCCCCTCCCACAGAAACTGGGATAGAGAGGTGCTAGTCTCCTTAATGTTTAAGTTTCAAAAAATGGCTCTCAGGTCTGTGAGGAAAACATTCCTGGGTTATAAAACTGACAAATGACCTATCTAGTTTTCAAAATGATTTATAGACACTTCAAAGTACTTATAACTGGAAAATGTTATAAAGGAAATGCTCAAAGAAAAAGAAAGGGGGGGGGAGCTCTTATTTTCAACAGGAAGAATTAAGCCCATTATTTTTAATTTGTATTGGTCCTTATTCATATAAGAGTATCACTGTAAGAGGTTATTTTTCCTAAGGGTATCACAGAAAAATACCATTTTTTCTTTGACCAGATTGAGCCATGATAATATTATCTTCTTTCGACTGTCAGTAATGAAATATATATAATTCTGAGAGATGGTTCTTTCCTTATGTGCCTGTAATTAGCATATATATTCCCCCCCCCCCTACCCCCACATGAACCTACCCTTTTTCCTGTTAAACTTTAAACTCCTCAAGGGCAAGGACAATGTTGACTTTTCTTTTGTATCCCCTCAAGGCATCTAGTGCAATCTTTTTATGCTCAGTGGGTGCTCAATAACTGTTACCGGTATTGGGCACAGGGCTACTGCTATAAATAGACAATTTTGCTTGAGAAATGTCTAAAACCTATTTCTCCTGTCATTTTCTTATTCCTCTATAGAATTTATTGGTTTTTCAAAGACTGTGCCTGTGTAAAGTTTAGCTACATAAAATACAAATTTTAATAAGCCTTTAAGGAGAGAAAAAATCAACTTAAGTTTTGTTTTATTTTTATTGAGTTTTTTAATGGAAAATCTTGCTTCCCTTTCTTTGACTGAGGAAAGACACCTGTTAATAACTCCTAGTGATGGTTGATATCTGGGATGACTTGGGTAGACCAAACGATTTCAATAATTTGTTGAACAAATTCAGGGTAGAGTAGCTATTTAGGAGCCTCCACTTATTCATAAGATGAGTATTATACTTACTAATTACAGGTTTCTAAGGTAATCCCTTTCACTAACTATTATTTAAATGTTTGTTTTGCTAAAAGACATATTCTCTTCTGATTTAACTTATATTCAGTCTCTGTGTCATAAATCCAATTATTTCTTCCAGAAACAAAAATGTTTCTGTTGGAATTTTCTTACTGATCAAGAACATTTAATACTGTTGAGGGCAGCTTGTACTGTTTTATAACCTAGAACAAAAGAAATTCTAAATAAATATCTCGAATTTATCAGTGCGAGTTGTAGACGATAGTCTTTATTAGACAGGATAGTAGTTCTTACAGCAAGATCTGACCCTATGTTGTATCCCTTTCCCATTGTTCTTTTATATTTGTGGAGAATGCAGATTATAGAAGAAACAGTGTCGCACTCCACTGTGGGACCCAGGCAGGGACAACAGAAAACAAACAGAACTCTTATCTCAGTGTTGCTTGAGCCTCCAGACTCTGGACTGCTGTCACTAGTTCACGTTGCCTGGCTGTCCAGTAACCCTCACATATTTTATGAACAATATTCCCTTTAGGGGTCTACCCTGGAGCCCTGCTTATCTTCCACCTTCTGCTCTTATCTGCTTTCTATAAAATAAAGTTACAGAGGACAGTTTTACTATATTCAAAATGTCTTCTCTTCTTTTCCATCTTCCTTGACATAGCATCCAAGGAGCAGCTGGGAGCAGAAAGATTTAAATAAGCAATCAATCACAATCACAGTCAGGGAGTCTCTCCCCCAGTAGTGGATGTTTTGTTGACATGCTATCAGAGCCCTTCACACTTGACTGCTAGGCCATGAAAACAATTACTGGGTCACTAAAAGAAACTGAAAAAAAAAAGGTCCCTAAATATTGCTAGAGCTGAAGCATCCTGAAAAAGAAAATGTGGTTCAATGGGACTCATGGAAATCACACAGTGCTCTGCAAAGGCTGCATATCTGAGGGAAGGGAAAGAACATATTTCTTAGATTTGAGGTCAGTCTTAATTTTAGGTGATTAGTAATATCCATTGATAACTTAGGATTTCCTTGGAATCTCACTATATTGGTAGTAAATAGATCTAGTGAGGAAGCATTATTGCATAAATACAAGTTAAGGATGCCATCTATCCTTGGTGTTCTTATTTTCTGGGTTGGTATATAAACATAGCATTAAGTCATAGGAAAACAGAGGCTCAGGGAAAGGGTGATTTGCCATTTGCAGATGCACTCTATAATTTCCTGAAACCATGCAGATGGTGAGGAGTGAATAGCAGAGGAAAATGCATGGAGCCAGGATATTAAGAAGAGAATATGCATTGCTTAAATTTCCCCATAATGTTGCTCAGAGGGTGGATGACAGTTGTGAACCAAAATGGGTAAGGTCAGATTTCACAGTGCCATATTATCCTAATATATAAAAGCCCAGGGTTGTAACGACCCATCATGACCGAAGGCTGACCAACCTGGAAGTCCTTCAGTCCCGCTGCAGCCTGGTGACCCAGCACTGACTGCCCAGGGGGCTGAGACCCAGAGAGAGAGGCAGGGTCTGATCCGTAGCCTCAGTGGCAGCTGTTGATCAGTACTTGCCTCTCTCTTTCTCTCCCTCTTTCTTTTCAGGCTTCGCCAGCAGTTGGGCCTTTCTTTCTCTCCCAGCCTCCACGGGGGTAGCTGTTCAGTCCGGCCTCTCTGATCAGGCCCGGAGATAGGCCCGGAGATGCTGACTGGCATAGGAACTGACCAATCAGAACCAAATGTGAGTGCTGTGAAAAACTGATGACTATCTAGGAAGTGAACCTTTTGATGCTGACTGGCATAGAAACTGACCAATCAGAACCAAATCTGTGTGCTGTGGGGAGCCAATGGCTGCCTAGCAGGCAGAGCTTTTGACGTTGACTGGCATAGAAACCAACCAATCAGAACCAAATCTGGGTGCTGTGGGGAGCCAATGGCTTCCTAGGAGGCGGAGCTTTTGATGCTGACTGGCATAGAAACCAACCAATCAGAACCAAATTGGCCAGCAGAGGAGGGCAGTTGGGGGCAAGATCAGGCCAGCAGGGGAGGGCCAGTGGGGGCAAGATCAGGCCGGCAGGGGAGGGCAGTTGGGGGCAACCAGGCTGGCAAGGGAGGGCAGTTAGGGGCGATCAGGCAGGCAGGCAGAGACAGTTAGGGGCAACTAGGCCAGCAAGGGAGGGCAGTTAGGGGTGATCAGGCTAGTAGGCAGAGGCAGGGGCGATCAGGCAGGCATGCAAGTGAGCAGTTAGGAGCCAGTGGTCCCAGATTTCGAGAGAAATGTCCAACTGCTGGTTGGACATTGGCAGGGATCAGGCCTAAACCGCAGTCAGACATCCCCTAAGGGGTCCCCAGTTAGAGAGGGTGCAGGCTATGCTGAGGGAACCCCCCTCCTCCGTGCACGAATTTCATGCACCAAGCCTCTAGTATTGTTAATAATGGTCTTTACGGGGATATTTATAAACCAAGACCAGTAAGGAGAAGTATGTATGCCCATGTCCTCTCATCCTTTCATGGGAACCATCAGGACCTAGATGGCCTTGCTTGAGCCACAGTGGGTTTACTCTCTGGAGAAAGCAAAGTACCTTTCTGGCCCTTCTGCTTATAGAGCAAGCATGAGAGTTATCTTATTTGGGGCTCAGGGCAAAAAGACAACCTAGATGCCAGAAAGCTTGGGTATGGGTGCCAGATGATATCAAAGTTGCCTAGGAGAGCCCATTCATACAGAGCTTGGAGCTCTTAGAAGATTGTAGCCTCTTCTGCTTTAAGAAGGTCAGCACTACCCTAGTGGGTTTGGCTCAGTGGATAGAGCATTGGCCTGCAGACTGAAGGATCCTGAGTTAGATTCTGGTCAAGGGCACAAGCCAGGGTTGCAGGCTCGAATCCCATTAGGGGGCGTGCAAGAGGCAGCCTATCAATGATTCTCTCATGGTTAATGTTTCTATCTCTCTTTCCCTCTCTGAAATCAATTTTTAAAAAAAGGTTGGATTTCCACCTTTAAAGAAAAAAAGAGGTCAGCAATTTTAGGGGAAGTTGAGTTCATTTGCATCCCACCCCTGGGCTAGAGGGCCTAGCTAGCTGCTGCTCTAGCAAAGCAGTGTTACCTTTATCTGGATAGCAGCATCAAAATGGGCTTAATGAAGAGCAGCCTCATGGAGAAGAGGGGCTTTCATTAATAAGGTGGACAAATAATGAAAGAATGCTAATTATATATTTAGCTCCCCATTTCTTCATTTAGTTTTTATAGCACTGCATTTTACAGATGGGGAAACAGGTGTTTTAGAGGGGTCAGGTTACCAAACTGGATAAGTGCCACAACCACAGTCTGAATACAAAACTGGTGTGCTCTACATTGTACAACCCCGGCTCTCAAACCACTGGGATTTCTGGTACAGAAGTCTCCTTCCATATTTGCTAAATTGTAGGCATTTAAAGAGAGAAGCTCTGAGAAGCATGCAGGGGAAGCTGTAAAACAGGATTTAACAAAATAAATGAAACAGATAGATAAAGAGCATACTATGAAAATGGGTATCAGAGTCATACATATTATGTTAAGTTTGGCTTCAATTAGGGGAAAGATGGAACTGTGATATAAGTGTTTATATTTATAACTGGAGATTCCCAGTACCTTCATCAGGACATGCTCAACTCTTATAATAAACTGCTTAAAGCTAAAATTACCATAGAAATCATTGTCTCTCTTATTGAACTCAAACCTAACTAATGACCATTATTATAACTACAATTAGTAGACTATTCTATGGTTTGTACTTAACTCTTCTCATGTATGGGATAATTACACTTACCTATTTATTTTTAAGACATGAGGGAACTAAAGTTTCAAACATTTAGGTAATTTGCCCAATACACCAAGAGCTGAAATGTGAGCCACCACTTCCTAGCCTCACATGTTAGCTCATTTTCAAAAATGACAAACAACTTTGGCAATGGTGTTTTATACATCCTAGGACACATGCCTTTTTCTATTCCAGTTATACAGTAGGTAAAGCAATTTCAGGGTCACATCAGTTCTCCATTTGAGTTACATCCTTGCAAAGTTATACTTACTACAGAATATTATAATTATTGCCGTTATAGTTCTCACTCCCATTCCTATTAAGAATATATCAAAATTAAATTTACCTTTTATACCTCTGATAACCAAGACATTTTAAAGCCATTTTTAAAATACTGACTTCGAAGATGATTGTCAAGGTCTGTGAGTCGCTATTATCTCCACCAGAGTAAATGGTCAGAAATAGCTGTGAGCAATTGGCCTTTACTGCAGACATACAGGAAGACTACGTGCAAACATGAGGATGGTGGCCTCCATTTTTTCTCTGATGAAAAGTATTTGTAGATCTTAAACTCTTTCTAAATAGCTGATAATACCCAGGGAGAAATTCTAGTTTAGCATCACCCAGAGACCATGATAACATCTTTAAGAAGAGTGCAAAAGTGATATGACCGCATGATTTGCCTTACACGTTTTATAGTATTAATTTTGTTGTTGAAATTCTGTGGGTATTTCTAATAGCCATATCTCCAGTATTCTTAAAAGCTCAAAATTCATTTTTATACTTGCCATCAATGGAAATTTAATGTTATAGAATCTGTATCAAAAAGTACTGAAACAGTTGCCTAGTAAAATAAATAGGCTCAGAGCACTGATCTCTGTATTCTGTGACAGTATTTCCTCAAACTTCGCAGATGAGAGCAGTCCGCTGAGTGTTCACTAAGCATACAGCTTTCCTGGGGCCCCGCCCTGGCTTTGGATCTGAGTGACGCTCCAGAATTTAGGTTTCTAGCAAGTACCTTCAGGGATTCATGGAAGTTTGGGAAAGCCTGTTCGATATCAAGTGTCCAGAGAAAAACTACACTTTCCCATCAGGCGTCCCTGTGTTCCAGCCCAAGCTCGAAGACTTACTAGATGGGTGACTTTAGGCAAGATGTTTATCCAGATGAACACCAATTTCTTTATTTGTAAAATGAGAATGATAATATTGTCTTGGCAGAAAGTCAGAATTCAGTGAAATAAGCGCATAGTATAAACTTCAGTAAAGTGACTCACAGTAGATTCTTAATAAATAGTGGTTTCCTTTCTTTCCGCATAGTGGATTCCATAGTGGAGAAATACTCTGAAGGCAAATGTAGAAACCAGCCTCAGAAGAGGGCATTTAAAAAAATAATATAAAGTGTAGGGGGGAAGGAGGATTATATGTTCTTGTTTAATAAAAGTTAAGTGGGAAAATATCAAAACTCATGCAAAAGTTAGAAATTCATGCATTGCAAAAATGTTTGTTTTTTGAAATTTACTCTCAAATAATTCTAATCTCCCTTTTACTAGATATTTTTTTAAGTGCTGAGTGATTTCCACACGTTATCTTTTTAACTCAAATGACACTCCCAGCAAGTATTCTTTTCCTCTCTTGCCAGGGCATGGAAAGTGGCTGTTGACTTACTAGTGACATAGCCAGGATTTGATAGGAGTTGGTTCTCTCTGATTCAGAGTAGGTGCTCTTAACCTGTAAGATACTCTCTTTCCTGTGTCCCTTCTCACCTTTCCATTCCTGACCCCAGATTTGCTTTTCTATTTAGGGCTAATTAACCCCAAAGAGCAATACAGACATTGCAAGCTTCTCCCAGGCCCCTCTGTACTCGCGTAGATTGCAGCCTATTCTTGGAATTGTAAGCAGCTCGGGCTTAATTGCCCTGTAAGATATTAACTGCTCTGATTCAGGACATAATCTTCCTTTGAGGGCTGGCTCTGAAGAGAGTAGCTAATTTGCCTCTTTGATTATGTCTTCGCATTTGCAACGCTGTCTTACCTCGCTCTTTTTCTCAAAGAATAGGTAAGAACTGAATGAATGGAATACTTTTCTCTGAAGATTAAAAAAGAGAGAAAAACTGTACTATTTTAAGTGAAAGGATGATTGTAGAGAAGCCCTGAGATGCTAAGCAATACTGCAGCTCCAGATCAAGGGCACCCTGCTCCCTGGACCTGTTTCTCCCGGGGTCACTCTTATCCTGCAAGTGTAGACCTGTAAGGACGTCCCTCCCCCGCTCCCACATTGCTCATGTGGGGTTTTGTGTGAGTAATCTTTTGAACCACAGGACAAGAAAGCTTTCCAGCTGATTATACTGTGATATGTCAAGAGTGTCCAGATCACAGCCTGTGCTTCCCACTGAAGTGCTTTGTGACCTGGAAGTGTTAATGACACATCGCATTCACTGCGTACTTACTGTACGCCAGGCGTGGCGACCTTTCCCAGCGAGTATTATCATCTCCATTTTTATGAGGTTAAATACCTTGCCCTGGACACAGAGAGAGGCAGGCAGTGGGAGAGCCAGAAAGCAAAATTAGGTCTCATACTCCCAAGTCATCACTATTTTCATTGTAGAGGCCAGGTGGGTACTGGGACCTCACCCGTAAGATGAGGAGGGATAGGACCTGTGCGGAGTTAGGGACCAGACTCAAAGGTTCCCAAATTTCTCCTCAACCTCGCGCATTCATTATGCTCAACTTGGCAAATATGGAAAATAAATTATTGAATTGCTTACTTCTGAATATATCTTAGGGGTATTGAAAAAAACAACCCGGATATTCAATAGGAAGAGAAGATTTATACTAAATTTCTTCTGTGGAAAATCTGTGTCCACCACTCATAAACATGTAGACACAGTGCAAATAGAGTAGCTCTGTGTGTTTTTCCCTTTAATCAGTGGCATGAATAATAATGTGGAGCATCACGTGTTCTCTGCGTGCAGCACATCCTTGTCATTGGCCTCCAGATTCCAAGTGAATTGTTACAGAGCTAAAACCCATGGGCTCTTCCATTTGACTGGAAATTAGCTTTGTTTGGTTTCTAGAAAGACCACAGCTATCTTTGGCAAAATTACCAAGAAAGATTAGTTAAAGGGCCATCCTTCCTATATTTGGTGCTCTGCCAAACTTCCACCTTCTGCTGCCAAAAGAGCTCAATACTTACATAATATTTTCAGACTATTCACACCCGAGTCTCATATTATTATTTTTCAAGTGAATTTAACAATATCTATTTCATAGCTTATTGTGGGATGAAGTCTGTTTTGCTAAGTGCTACAACGTGTGTTAGCTCAGTTGAATAAAAAACACTACTATGTAATGATTATCCTTTCTTGAATGTAAAGTATAACATGGGTTTTGTGCTATTTTAGTAAGTATAATGGTGTGGGAGAGCTAATAATGTCTGTGGATACTGACAAAAGAAATGAGACTTTAGAGTCAGAGACAACGGACTTATTATTCATGGCAAAATATTGGCACAGGTATCTTAACACGTATACAGGTAAACACAAGCCCAAATCTCACAGGATGACATGGAGGCCAGATGGAACCTGCATGCATATAATTGGATCTTTCTAGAAGAAAAGAACCCTGATATTAGGGAATCCACCACTTTTTTTTTTTACTAGTAGTTAACACTCTAACATTTAGTTAAAACTAATTACCATTTACAATAGCATCAAATATATGAAATGTTTAGGGGCACTATGACAAGTGATGTCTAATATTTGTTCACCGAAAATTATATTATTGCTAAGAGGAATTAAGAGGACCCAAATTAGTGAAGTGATATAACATATTTATGAGTTAGATGACTAAATATTAATATGTCAATCTGCCCCAAATTTATTTGTAGATTCACTGGTAAGCTACTCAGACAGAGGAAATACGAAAGGCACAGACCCTTAGTGGAGGCATGCTGCCTATGTCCGAGAAATCAATTGATAGCCATCAGAGAGCCAGCCTCTTCTTTGTCATGAGGCAGCCTGATTGTATTGCTGGACTTCGTGATGCATTTGTTCACTTCCACCATGAAAGAATGGTCATGAGTTGCGATGTTGGTGCCCTCAGCGAGACACGGAGTCCATTGCACTTTGCCTCCCAACAATTATGTGCCAAACCCTATAATTCAACTCGATGAGCATTATCTCATTTAATTCAGACAAGAACTCTCTGAGGTAAAAATTACTTCTGCCACATAACAGATGAAGAAACTAAGGCGCAAAAAGGGTGACTTCTGCAAGAATAAGCAGCCAGTTAGACTCAAGTATGTCTGACTCCAAACCTGTTATTTTTCCCACTAAAAATCATTGCTCTTCCCACTGGGAAAGTGGCACAATGGGGAAAGTGGACCAGGTTGGCAACTAGAGAAGCAGTTCCAAAGGTCCTCAGACTCTACCCAGGCAGAAGGACTCCACAGCCCCGCATTGTGAACAGAAGACAATGCATTCTCATAGGAGTTTTCTCCATTCCTTCCAGTCTTCTGGGCGGGTCTTTCCCCTCCAAGGGAAGTTTGGTTTAGGACCCCCTGAAAAGAAAGTAGAATCTTGGCATATTCTACCTGATTTCTCCATCCACAGAAGATGAGACTAGGAGTTGTTCTTAGAGAACAAATAAACAAACAAACAAAAGAAAGTTTACTTCCCTCAGTTCCCATGACTGCCCAGTCCTTTCTTGATAAAACAGGAAAGTCTAAGTTCTATGGATTCCAGAGCCAAGGACTCAATGCCAGAAGTATATTTTTAAAAATTGAATTTTGAAGTCAGGTAACACAAATAACTACATTATCTAACCTTAGTTTGTCCATTAGTATAGAGAGCTAAGCTACATGATCTCTATGTTCCTCCTAAATGTTGGTTCCCGTTAGGACAGCATCCCATTTTTCTAGTTGCTTTCCCTTCTCTTTATCTTCAGATAATCCTAGAAATATTTAGTTTGACTGTGTAAGAACAATCCTAATTATAGTAATTTATGTGAATTCTTTAGCAATTATCAGTAATCATTGTGCAGACAATAACAATTACCCGTATCATTAGTATGCATCCGATTAGTTTGGTTGTTATATTTGATTACAATAATCAAAGTCTTCACATATTCATTCTTGAGAGTCTGAACAACTGTGGGTACCTGCCTAGGGTTCTTTCACTGTATAATTAGTGGGCTTGGGACAATTACTTACCTCCTTTGAAGTGGTTTCTTAAAAAAAATAAGTAAATAAAACATGCTATGACATAGGTTTCTTAAAAATGTCTGCACTGCCATAGTAACTGACTTGAGGTTCTCTAATATATATACATACACACACTAGAGGCCCAGTGTACAAAATTTGTGCACAGGGGGTGGGAGAAGCGTGTCCCTCAGCCTGGCCTGCACCCTCTTGCAATCTGGGACCCCTAGGGAGATGTCCGACTGCCGGTTTAGGCCCGATTCCTGCGGGATCGGGCCTAAACCGACAGTTGGACATCCTTCTCACAATTCGGGAATGCTGGCTCCTAACCGCTCGCCTGCCTGACTGTCTGCCTCATCACCCCTAACCACTCTGCCTGCCTTCCTGATCACCCCTAACTGCTCACCTGCCTGCCTAATCATCCCTAACCTCCACTGCCTTGTCCCCGCTGCTGCGGCTTTGTCCGAAAGGATGTCCAGAATGACGTCTGGCTGTCCGGTCTAATTAGCATATTACACTTTTATTATTATAGATATATGTATGTATATATATATATATATATATATATATATATACATATATATATCTATATAAAAGATGTTTAATTGATTTTTAAAGATGAAGGGAGTGGGGGATAGAGAAACATTGATGTGAGAGCGAAACATTGATTGGCTGCCTCTTGCACACCTCCCCATTGGGGATGGAGCCTGCAACCCAGGCACGTGATCTGACTGGGAATCAAACCAGAAACTTCTTGGTTCATGGGTTGATGCTTAACCAGTGAACCACACTGGCTGGGTTGTTTTTACTTATTTTTAATCTTATAGTATTTATTACAGCTTGTTCTATACTTCTGACAAAGGTTTGAGGGGGCTTAAATATATTATTAAACATATATTTTCCTAAAAAGTCCATAAAAATACCCAGTTTTCTTCAGCAGTCAGTCTGGGATCTAAAACAATAAACACTTTAGGAACCTCTAACCAAGTTCAGTACGATACATAGAAAAGACAGTCTGAAAGCCCACGAGAGCCCCAGGTGATGGAGAACAGTGTATCCGGATGGCAGTCTGGTGAGCTCATGGAAATCATTTGTCTGTGCTTCCTCCCATCAGCACAAACACGACTTAGTAACGAACCATTTTCTAACAATGGCTAGTTGTGTTGCTATGTCTTCTTTTTCCCCCTTTTCCCTTTCAGTATTTTATTTAACAATATGGATTCTTTCTTAATAAGGAGAGGTTGTTGGGTTAAACATTCTAAGTAGCAAAAATTATTTTAATAAAATGAACCTTTGTGAATGATCATTTTTATCATTGGAATTTATTCATTTTCCAGAAAGTGCTCAATGCCAGTCAAATGCAGGCTGATAAATACCCACAGAAATGCCATCTGCAGGGAAACTGGTGTGTAAACCAAGAGTGTATAACTTATTAGAGCCCACAGGTATCAATATTCTTTGTTTTTTTCCTGGAGTAGCACTGGAGGTATCAACATGTCTAGAACTGGGTCAAAAATGGGTGGAGAGCCCAGTTGAAAGGCCCACCCTAGTCCTCCATAAGAACCTGGCACCACCTGCAAGACAGACCAAGTATTTAACTAGTCTCTTACAATTGCAGAGAAGGACTGTTCTTGCTTCTGTAGTGTGCACATACCTGCCAGTGACCCTTCCTGGGGAGCAGGGATATTGGTAGCTTCCTACCTCCCAAAATAAAAGCAGCTACATGACTGATACAGGTTTTTCTTCCATGTTTTTAACTTCTGGTTAAATCTATAATAGATTGCTTTCTTTCTATTAATACTTGCTAAAGGTATCTGCAAAGAGATCAACCATTGAACTTGTATGCATATATGCATAACCCATGGACACAGACAATGGGGTGGTGAGGGCCTGGAGTGGGAGGGACGGAGTGGGTTGGAAGAGTTAATGGGGGAAAAAGGAGGACTTATGTAATACTTTCAACAATAACAATAAAATAAAAAGACATAAAATTGAGCTTCATTCAATACAAGTATAACATTAGCTAGCATTTGTTAAGGAGTTACTATATGTCAAATACTTTCCTAATTCAGTTTAATTCTTGTCTCAACCTTGAGGTAGATACCATGAATTTCTTCATTTTACAAAGCGGGGAAAGTGAGGCTCAGAAAGTTAAAGAAGTTTCCCAGGTCACAGAGCTGGCAAATGGTCAGACCAGGATTCAAACACAGGCTGGTGGACTTCAGACTCCACTTCCATAATGATCTCACTACGACTGCCATTTATCTGCGCTCAATACATGTCAGGGACTGTGCTCAGGGCTTTATTTATGTTACCTCATTGATCTTACATCAAAGAAATGAGATAGGTAATATTATTCTCTTTATCTTATAAACACAAAAGCAGAGGCTTAGGGAGGTTCGATAACGGGCCTTGGGTCACCTAGATAATACTTGAAAACGCTGAGATTTGAATTGCGGTTTTTCTTGTTTGTTTGTTTGTTTGTTTGTTTTCCAAAGGCCAAGTTCTTAACAACCACATTATTATTCTGTCATATGTATTCTTTATATAATCTTTTAAAAAATCAACCACTTCAATAAACATATTTACCAATTCAATATCTATTGTAAAACTCCTCTGAAAAGCAAGGTTGTCTTCCCTGAATCTTAATGAACTCCAGAGGAACTTCCCTGTGGTGCCCTCCAGGTAGATCATTTCTGAAACATTGTATAGGATGTTAAGTCAATAATTATTTGAAACGAAGTAGATTAAGGATAGGTTTTGCCTTTTAAGTATTCAGATATTTTTTTTTTACTTTTATGGACTCTCAATGAGACTACTTTTGATTTTTTAATAAAAATTGCATCTATGCTTAGAAAGACAAGTCCAGCTCTAAGAATTAATATTTCACTACATATTTCGCAAGTTATTTTATTTGCTTTCTCTTTGATCTTAAATTCTTTTGAAATATCTATGTGCAGGTAAAATACAGAACTCTTAAATTGTGCCAACCCGATTTATTGGATAAGTCCTCTTCTTATTTTTTATTTGAAGTGCCATTTCTAACATGTACTTAATTATTTAACATATTGAATCTGTTATGGGCATTCTATGCTATCTTTTGAATTTCTATCCTCTTCTAAAAAAAACTGTGTTCTTAAATAATTAAGACATATTCAAATCTCTCTAGTAAGGTCTTCATAATTTGAAAGCAAAAATCTGGGAAAATGTATCCCAATTTATTATTTTTGATGTGTTTTTATTTTTCAGTTTACCTCAAAATTTACATTTTTGATGTAACATATGTATAGATTTTTATAATGTTCAATCTCCCCATTCATAACTTCTGTTTGTTTTAAAACTTTTGTTCTTATTCCAAACTAGAGGCCCAGTGCATGAAATTCATGCATGGGTAGGATCCCTAGGCCTGGCCAGCAATCAGGGCTGATCTGCAGGGCAACTGGCAGGGCAACGGGAGAGGGGGGACCCACTGGCACCCACCTTGGCTGGCCTGGGGTCTGTAGGCTGGGGGCATCTGCTGTGTTGAGCATCTGCCCCCTATTGGTCAATGCGCATCATAGCTACCTATCGTTCCACCATTCAGTTGATTTGCATATTAGGCTTTTATTATATAGGACTAGAGGCCCGGTGCACAAAAATGTGTGCACTTGGGAGGGTCCCTCAGCCTGGCTGTGCCCTCTTGCAGTCTGGGACCCCTCGGGGAATGACCACCAACTGGCTTAGGCCCGCTCCCTGGGGGATAGGGCCTAAGCTGGCAGTCAGACATCCCTCTGGCAGCCCAGGAGCCCTCGGGGGATGTCCACTTGCCAGCGGGGAGCAGGCCTAAGCTGCAGTCAGACATCCTTAGCGCTGTTGAGGAGGCAGGAGAGGCTCCCACCACCACTGCTGTACTGGCAGCCATCAGCCTGGCTAGTGGCTGAGCAGAGCTCCCCCTGTGGGAGCACACTGGCCACCAGGGGGCAGCTCCTGAATTGAGCGTTTGCCCCCTGGTGGTCAGTGTGTGTCATAGTGACCGGTGATTCCCAGTCCCTCTACTGTTAGGGTCAATTTGCATATTAACCTTTTATTATATAGGATAGAGGCCTGGTGCATGGGTGGGGGCCGGCTGGTTTGCCCTGAAGGGTGTCCCGGATCAGGGTGGGGGTCCCACTGGCCAGCCTGGGTGAGGGGCTGAGGGCCGTTTTCAGACTGGCCACAACCCATTCAGGGTGGGGGTCCCTGCTGGGGTGTCTGGCCAGCCTGGGTGAGGGGCTGATGGCTGTTTGCAGGCTGGCCAAGCCCCCCATCAGGGACCCTTACCCCATCAGGGTGTGGCCAGCCTGGGTGAGGGGCTGATGGCTGTTTACAGGATGGCTACATCCCCTTCAGGGTGGGGTTCCCCGCTGGGGTGCCTGGCCAGCCTGGGTGAGGGGCTGATGGCTGTTTGCAGGCTGGCCCCAGCCCCCAGCCACCCAAGCTCCCAGTGGAGGCTGGCTGGAAACAGGTATCTGGGATTTATTTAGCTTTTATAATTGAAACTTTGTTGCCTTTTGCGGAGGCCACAGCCAGCCAGGGCAGGTGGGAAGCTTGGCTTCCTTCATCACTGGGGCAACCAAGCCTCCTGCTTGCCTCAGCTCCGTGGCTGCCAGCCGCCATCTTGTTGGTTTAATTTGCATATAGTTGCTCTGATTGGCTGGTGGGCGTGGCTTGGGCATAGCGAAGGTACGGTCAATTAGCATCTTTGTCTTTTATTAGTGTAGATTGTTTTTTAGTTGATATTCTTGTGTTTCCTTTAAATCGTATAATGAAAACATTGCAACAAAGATGATCTTTCCTTTACAGTATTTGATACTTTTTCTTTGTTAAGAAAACAGCTAAAATTCATAGTATAATGTTTATAATAGTGGCATTTGGGCATTTTTATCTTTTCCTGGATTTAATAGGGATAACTTCACTATGAAATTGGTTTTAACATTTTTTGGAAGACTGGTTCTCAAAGGGCTCGCTCAGTGGTGAATAGATGCAGTCAAGTAAGAAAAAAATAAATTTTAGACACACTGACTTCCGCAACAAACACACTTGATGTTAAATAATATGCAAAAGAAACTGCTATAAAATATCATTTGTTAAAATCACCATTTCCATGTCCATTGGAACAGGCATATTTGATGGCTAGGATGGATTAAAATTGACAGAAAACAATTTGGGCAATGGTGCCCTTAAGTATAATGCTGGCTTTTGATTTCAGATAGTTATTACTTCTTATGTTAAGTTTGAACTTCGGTTGAATAAAAAATTTGAACTTTGGTTGAATAAAAAATTTTAAACAATGGCAGTTACTTTGTATTATCAAAAATAACTTCTCTACTGATAATATCTATTTTCTAGTGAATGCTACTGAAGATACCAGATTTTTGTCTTTTGACCTTTTAATATAAGATATTATATTAATATTTCTTAATTTTAAACCTCCCCTGAATTCTGGGAACAAACCAAATTGGGTCATAGTCTATTATTTTTATCATATTTGCATAATTTGATAATATTTTTTTAGAATCTTTTCTTATATGTTTATAAGTGAGATTAATATGCAGTGGGTTTTACTTTGCAATAGTGGTTTTTCTCTTGTCAAATTTTGTTATAGGATTATGCTACTCTTGCGATTTGGGCTTCAGTTTAATTTTTAATCAAAGAGTTCTGAATGTTTGAAAATATCATAAGGCCTCATGAATAGCATGTCCTATGGGAAGTTTATATATGCTAAAATGTTAACTTATCTAGATGTCAAGGTTGTGTTATAAATTGTTCATATCTCGGATTATCAGACTTTTTAAAAGTATATTCAAATGAATGTGTGTATTGATTTGATTTCTTTTATTGTTAACTTTGAGAAAGAGACTGTGTGTGTGAGAGAGAGAGGGAGAGTGTAAATTTGAGGTACAGTGGTCTCCCTTTTGCATGGTTTTACTTTCTGCAGTTTTAGTTAGCCACAGTCTACTGTGGTCTGAAAATATTAAATGGAAAATTATGAAAATGAACCATTCATAAGTTTTAAATTGTGCACCATTCCGAGTAGTATGATGAAATCTTGTGCTGTCCACTCTATCCTGCCTGGGACATGAATCATTCCTTTGTCCAGTGTATCCAGGCCACCTGTGTTAGTCACTTAGTAGCTGTCTTGGTTATCAAATTGACGGGTGGTATCATAGTGCTTATGCCAAGTGAATCTTCTTTTACTTTATAAAGGCTCCCAAGTGCAAGAGCAGTGATGCTGGCAATTCGGACATGCCAGAGAAAAGCCGGAAAGTGCTTTAAGTGAAGGAAAAGTGCATGACTTCACTAAGAAAGAAAATATTGTGCACTGAGCTTGCTAATATTTAGAGTAAGAACAAATCTATCTATGGAATGATGAAGAAGAAAAAGGAAATCTGTGCTAGTTTTGCTGTTGCACCTCACATTGGGTGGGTACAGTACGATATTTGGGAGAGAGAGACCACAGGACTTTGGATGATGTTTAAGGAATGGAAGACTTCCTGTTTAAAGTAAAAATTATAAGCTGTGCCATTGCAAAGAACACTGGTTATATTTCTCCTTAAAATATGTGATTCCTTAATACTCTCTAGAAACTCTTTGGCAAGTTTATCTTTTGTAAGTAGAGAGATCTGTTTTACCCGGTGATAAGAAAGCAGATGTGAAAATTTTAAAAACTTGTTACAGATCTTAGATTTGCAAACAATGGGTTAATATTGCTATTTCTTTTAAAGAATCCAGATATTTTAATATAGGGATGTTTATTATTAGAAAATGTGTGCTGTTAGGAAGGAATATGAAAATTTCTTAACTGTCATGTGATTTTAGAATATTTTATAATGTTACAATAGCTTTAGTTTACATAATAGAAACCTACAAGATACTACCTCATGGCCATATTCATAATTTGAAATACTAACTAAGTATGATTAAAGAGAAAAAAGAAGATTTTTAATAGGCAAAGTATCATCAAATATAAAAGTATTTTTTTAAAATTATTATATATGGTAATTAAAGGTATTTATAAATGCTGATTCTAAAATATTAACTTGATTTTTAAAATTTATAAATAAAGAAATTGCTAAGTGCTAGACTTGACTGTGAGTTTCTGAGTAGTTTGCCTGTGCAATGCCACGTGGAGCAGAGAAAGGATGATCCGCTCTCTCCAACCAGCCTCCCTCTCCGTTCCGCCCCTTCCCTTCCATTAGAGCAGTGGTTCTCAACCTTCCTAATGCCGCGACCCTTTAATACAGTTCCTGATGTTGTGGTGACCCCCAAGCATAAAATTATTTTCGTTGCTACTTCGTAACTGTAATTTTGCTACTGTTATGAATTGTAATGTAAATATCTGATATGCAGGATGTATTTTCATTGTTACATATTGAACATAATTAAAGCATAGTGATTAGTCACACAAACAATATGTAATTATATATGTGTTTTCCGATGGCCTTAGGCAACCCCTGTGAAAGGGTTGTTCAACCCCTAAAGGGGTCACAACCCACAGGTTGAGAACCGCTGCATTAGATCATATGCCTCACTGAGTTATGGGGAAGAATAGTGCAGAACAATGGCCTAGAAGTGTATAATGCTTGATAAGATATAGTTAAGTTGTTAGGAAGAAGGCAAAAAAAAAAATTTAGGAAGACATAAACTGTCCAGATGTCCATCAATAGGAGAATGGACAAATTGGTATATTCATAACTTGGAATATTACTCAGAAGCATGCAATAATGTGGAATACATAAAAACAGGTATGCTAAGTGAAATAAGCCTCACACAAAAGAGCACATACCATATTATTCAATTGATAGGAATTCTACAGCAGGCAAAGTGAATCTGTGTTGTGGGAATATCAGAATGGCAGTTGCTGATGGGGTGACCAGCGGGGTTTACAGGCAAGAGGAAGGTTTTCAGAGTAATGGTCATTTTATGTATCTTGATAGTGGTCTGGGTTATACATGTGCATGCATTTGTCAAAATACATTGAAGGCACATTTAAGACTTACTCCAGTGTTTGTAAATTGTATGCTAAGATTTTTAAAAATCTAGGTTAAAAAATAGTATATAGTCTTCAGGGTGATGTCTGTGTTCTGATTTTGCCACCTAGCAGTTAGGTGACCTTGGGAAAGCTACATACATAACATTCTGTCTATCAGTTCGTGGCTCTGAAAGACTGAGATGGCAATGTTACTTCTTTAGCCTGCTGTGAAGATAAGCACAGATAATCCGTGTAAAATTCCTACCACTTAATGACAGTGCTTAGGCCGTGATGGCTACTCCATAAAGGTTCTTCCTCCTCTTGTTTCTTGGTCACTGAAGAATAAGGGATGTGAATGGGCATCTCCAATATGCAGGCAGTGACATCCTGGTGCATTCACGACGTTGCAGAAAAAGCCTGGTTGAAGGCTGGGTAGTGTGCAAATTTGACTCTTCTGGGAAGAGCAGCCGTTAACTTGAATAATGATAGACATCACAGAAGTGATAGAGGAGAAGTCGGGCTGGTTACTGCAACCCCAGTGGCATTCGCAATTTTATAAGAATGAAAACATGAGTCAGGCTCACAAGGTGACTTATCCTAGTGCATTAGGTGAGAAAGGGGTATAGCAGATGGACATGCTCACTAGCATTTACCGCTAACCCGAAAATTACAGAAGGATGAGTAGGGGCTGGTAAAGGAACACAACAAATATCCATAAGTGCACTTAATGTCACCAGCAATTTCCTGCACCACTTTGTGATGTGAGATTTTTCCAGTAAGTGAGATAACCTTCCTTCTCAGAGGAAATACAGAAGGAGCCAATGCAATGTTATCACCTTACAGCCAAAGATGGCCTGTGTCTCCACATATGGCCTTTCTCTCCCAGATAACTGGAGGGTAAGGGAAGGAAATAATACTTGGAGTGGCAAACTGATGTCTTAAAATCCTTTTCTCAAGACTCTGGTTCATGCAGAAGGTGACGATGGGAAGAGTGCTTTTAGCTTCCTAAGGCTGGAGTCCAAGCTGTGGAGATGCTACATGAATAATAAAAATATCATTTTCTTTTAGGAAAATTAATATTATTTAAGTGAGTATTAATAGTGTCTGTATATTCTGTATCTGGAGGCAAACTTGTATTCATTATAAGGTTCACATCCCCTGACCAATGAGCCCATGGGCCTGGTAGGTCTTCATTTGAAAGCCCCTGCTGGGCTCCAGGACTGGTCTCTTGAAAATAGCAACTACATCAGCCCAGAATCTCCCAGACAGTGGAGTGGGTATATTGTTTCATATTATGGCACTAGGATAGTGACAAATAATTCTTATAAGTGGAGGAGTTAAAGCAATGATATCAAAGGCAACAACAGCATTAACGGTTACAGTGTAATAGTCAATGGGCCAGACATTAAAAAAATCTGCTTCAAAAACCTCTGAAAGGCCTGCAGCTTAATGTGGGTTTCCTCATAAGCAGGTTCTTAGCTTAGAATTTGAAGGAACAAGTGTAGTTGTGGGGAGAAAAGCAAGGCAGCTACCAAGGCCCATTGCCCTCTGTGTTCAGTCCCTGCCAGAGTGCTCTCCTTCGTTAGGCTCCAGGAAGAACTCATATAAGAAGACACTTTACACCAGAGAGAGATGTTCCATATTCAGTTCATCTTCACATCTATTACCTGACTCTCATCAGGAAGGATTAGCATAGCAGGAGACAGATTGAGAGAAATTAGGGCTTGCCTAGGGTCACACTCTGAACTTCTCACTCCAAATCTCATTCAGCTACTTCACATCACCTCCAAAGTAGCCTATCGTTTTTTAAGAAGCACATTTCGAAAGTGAATTTTAATGTTTGTCATTATATGGATAATATTAATTACACGAAAATATGTTTATTGCGTTAAAAAATCTAGATACAACAACAAAATATCTCTTGTTTGTAGCCACCTATCCACTTATCTACTATGCATCTGTCAAACTTTTTTTCATGGAGATCATTTAAAATCTCAATCCACAAATTAAAAGATGGTTCCAGATAATCCATACTACATCTTGCCTTGTACAGAGATTATCCAATAGACTATTTTCAGCATTTCATGACTGTTCTTTAATGTTATTCATATTCTTCGAATTTGTATACAGAAGTAATGTTCTTAAATGCAAGGAGCTCTGATGAGGTTTTGTTGTCAAATTTAAATTTATCATATTGTGGTCAGAAAATGTGAATTGCTCTCTTTCTACTTTTTGTAATTTATTATTTGTCTTTTAGCCTCATCTCAGCAAGCAATCTTGGTCTTGATTATATTAACATTTTTATTTTTCCATTTTCTACTCATTTTCATAAAGTAATAAGGACAAAATAATGAAGCATTTAAGTTAACTCTCCAACAATGCTATAAAATAAAAAATGGAGACACTGCTATCAGCGGCATTTTGTCTGATAAGCAGCACCAACTCATGAAGGACCAAATCATGGCTCATCATCTGAAAAATTAAAGTCAGTATGCAACATAGAAAGACTAATGCCACAGGTAGCACATGAAATGAAGAATCAAGTAAAGTTGTACATTATTGTTTACAAATACACAAATGTTTTGGCACATGATATATTATTTGATATGGAAAGTTTGCAACACTACTAAATTAGGTTATTCATTTCCAAAACAACAAATAACAAATAAAAATAAATAAACAAACAAAAATCCAACTCTCTTCTTTCAGTGCTTAGACTCTTGAGTTTTGTCTTATTGAAATATCACACACAACACAAACACACCCTGTTTTTAATTGTCTATTATTATTCAGGCTTTTGTTTTCTTCAGTTTTAATTTTCAAGTTTCTTTTTTTACTGTTTGAAATTTTTTAAAGTTTCTTTTATTTTAATGTGTGCTGCTTCTCTTTCTTATTTACTTGAATCTAAGAGCCTTTTCCCTTTTAATGGGTGAGTTTATCACTTTGATGTTTATTGTTCTAACAGATGTGTTTGACATTCCTTTAGGTTTTCTCTAGCTTATGTGCCCTTTACTTTCCTTATCTTTGCAATCCAATGTTTAGTATGTTCATGTTGTAGCAGGCCTTTGTTTTCTTGTTCATAGCAAGTTCTTTTACTCTGTGGATTGAGATTTTCTTTTGGTTTGAGGGAATCTATCTTTGTGGATGTTTTCCTGTATATGTTGATAGTTCTCTTTTATTTAGGAATACAACTTACAACATACTAGTGGCCCAGTGCACGAAATTTATGCATGTGGGGGGGTGTGTCCCTCAGCCAGGTCTGCACCCTCTCCAATCTGGGACCACTTGGGGATGTCCGACTGCCGGTTTAGGTGGGATCAAGCCCTCTCACAATCCGGGTCTGCTGGCTCCTAACCGCTCACCTGCCTGCCTGCCTGATCGCCCCTAACCACTCTTCCTTTCGGCCCGCTCACCCCCAACTGTCCCCCCACCGCTGACCTTCTCTCCCCCAACTGCCCCCCTTTCCAGCCTGATCACCCCCAACTGCCCCCACCCACCAGCTGCTCACCCCCAACTCCCAACTGCCCTCCCCTCCTGGCCTGATCGCCCCTAACCGCCTCTGCCTCGGCCCTGCCACCATGGCTTTGTCCGGAAGAACATCCGGAAGGTCTTCCGGTCTAATTAGCATATTATCCTTTTATTAGTATAGATTTTATATACCTTGCATTTTTATGTTGAATACCTTCTACCTGTTTTTAATCTTGTGACCTTTTTCTTTGTATTCTGCATGGTTTACTCAACCTGTTCCATTGCTGAGTATTTTTGCAGTTCATTAAATACTTAATTATTTCTAATGATATTTTAATATAGAATTTTGTTTCTTACTTATTTCTCAACTCTAGAAAGCCCTTTTCAGATGAGATTGGGTGCATTCAGGGTGGTCTGGCCATAGACCAGCAGGACCTTTTCATTGTTCTCCATTTTTTCTTATCTTTTCTGGAAGAGACAAAAGTACATAAATATATTTATTATGTATGATTCTTATTTTTGTGTTACTTGAGCCTGTATTATCTGCTACTACCTTGAGCATGCAAAACTGTTGCCTTCTAAATGTTCTTCTGCGTCATGGAGTATTCATTTGAAAAATATACACTTAATTTTACTTTTCATGTGTAGGCTTGTTTTCCTCTTTTGCTTTTATTTCAGAATTTCTCTCTCATTTCTGTTTATTTTGAAATTATGGTAGTTCCATCCAAGCGACTATTTGCCCCAAGTCTTGTAAGTTGGGCTGTGCTTGGGAGCGCATGTGAATCTGTTTGCCTGAGAACACTGTGAATCTTCAGCATTGAGCCAATCTGTCTCTTTCTTGTCATTTTAGAGCTCTGGGCTGAAAAATTTTCTGTCTCTTAAAATCATATCTTTCTGGGTCTGGATGACCTACCTTCCCCTCTCCCCCACCCCAAACTTGAGATGAACTGATTGTCTTTGCAAAAGTTTGGGTTAGAGCTGTGGTTCTCAACCTTGGCTGCACATTAGAATCACCTGGGAATCTTTTTAAACTCTTGATTTCTGGGCCTCCAGAAGATTCCCAGGTGATTCTAATGTGCAGCCAAGGTTGAGAACCACTGGGTTAGAGGAAAGCCCAACTACAGGCTTTCTGTTTGTGAGCTTCTCCCTCCTCAAAACCTCCCACCCTTTACCCTCCCAACCCACATCAGCTGTTGGCTTTTGTTTGTTTTTCTGATACTGCTCTGAAGAGGAGGAAAAGTTTTCAAATTGATTGCTTTCTGTCTCTCTCATGTTCCTTTTTTGTTTAGGTGGGAGCTCCCCTGTGATAGAGTGATCAGAGGGTCCCATCCACAGGTCAGTCTGGGTTTCCCCTCAGGCAGTGAAAGGGCTAAATTAAGTGCACAAGCTCTGGAGTCCACAGGTTTGTTTTGCAATCCTAATTTCAAGTGTGCAAATGCAGACTCAATAAAGCCTGCAGAATGAGTGGCCCATGGAATGCTTCTCTAGGGCAGGAACAAAATATAATTTATCACTTATGCCCTTGGACAATAAACGTCATTTCTCTGTGCCTTCCCTTTCCTTATCTACAAAACCAGGTGCAGCCTACTGTGTCTCATAGGGGTATAAAGAGGATTAATGATTTGCCAAGGACTTAACCTAGTAGTTGGCATAATAAGTACTCCAGAAGAATTTCTGATATACTGTCCAAGGCTTTCATTTTACAGATGGGAAGCTGAGGCCCAGGGTCATAGATTTAGAATTAGATCTAATATCTGACACTGAGGTTAGCACTGATTTATAGGAGTAAAATTAGTCTTAATGTATCTTCTTGTGTATGTGTTTCTGCGTATATTCACATGAATGCACATAATGCATACCCAAAACACAAATAGAGGATGCTATTGGTATTCTATTGTCACTGTCCTTGTGGGGAGGGAGTGATCTATTCTGTTTTAACAAGGGCTTCATGTTTGTGCTTGCTTTAGTATGGCTCCTCACCTCTTCTTCATTTCTTCATATGAAGCTTTCTTTTAAGCTAACTCTTCTGCTTAGTTAATAAACTCTCTAAGAGGAGTGCAAAATTATTTTCAATTTTTAAGAGTATAATTTTTTGTGGTCCATTCCAGCTTACATATTATGGTATCTTCCCTTTATTAAAGAGGAAATGGAGGCATGTGAAGATTGGCCATCTGTGGGAGATGACTTATGGAGGTCTCCAGTGAGGGAAGGGGACAGCATTTTCCATCTAATCCACTGAACCAGCAGGGCAGTTTTGATGAAAAGGATGATGTTTGAAATACTCTGGGAGAAACCAGTCCTGATGGAATTCAACAAGTCTGTTCTCACACTAGCCCAGCTTGTCATCAATTATGCATGATCCATAACAAAGAACATTAGCACCTTCTCCAAGGGGTAGTTCTCAAATAGTATTTTCCTTGGATACATTGAGACAGGAGGTTCTAATATATAGACAAGGTTGTACAATGATGCCCCTATCATCTGAATGTGTGTGTGTGTGTGTGTGTGTGTTTAATTACTGATTTGTAGCCCTGTGTGTGGCTCAGTTGGTTGGGTGTCCTCCATCCACTGGAGGTTGCCAGTTTGGTTCCCAGACAGGGCACATGCCCAGGTTGCGGGCTCAATTCCTGGTCCTGGAGAGCAGGAGACAGCTGACTGATGTCTCTTTATCTCTTCCCCTCCCTCTAAAAAATCAATAATAAAAAAATAAAATTACAGATTTATAAAAGGCATCTTATGGAGAGAATCAGAACTTCTTAAGTGGAGAGTCTGAGATTCCAGGTTTTTTAATGTCTGTTAATTGTTTCTTTTGGTTTTTTAAAATATATTTTATTAATTTTTTTTTACAGAGAGGAAGGGAGAGGGATAGAGAGTTAGAAACACCCGATGAGAGAGAAACATCGATCAGTTGCCTCCTGCACACCCCCTACTGGGGATGTGCCCGCAACCAAGGTACATGCCCTTGACCAGAATCAAACCTGGGACCTTTCAGTCCGCAGGCCAACGCTCTATCCACTGAGCGAAACCAGTTAGTGCTATTTTTTTTTTAAGTGGGGAATCTTAGATCAGCAGCAGCAGCAGCAGTAGCCCCTGGGAACTTACTAGAAATGCAGAATCTCAGGTCTTACCCCAGACTTACTGCATTTGAACATTTATATTGTTATATTGGAAATTCAGCGAGCTAAACAGAAGACGCTGTAATCAGAGAGCCGAATTTGGAGTCTTTATTTCAAAAGCCGGCGGCTGTGGGAGGACTTGGGTCTCTCAAATTCTCGCAGCCCTGAATGAACTTAGGGGTTAGCTTATACAGGCAAAAAAAAAAATCCATGTGCTGGGATGGGGGCAGTGTGCTTAGCAGATATCTTGCAGAAAGCTTGCAGCCTTGAGCACAGCTCAGATAAACAAAAGACACCTGGCATGGGAGGAACCAAGGATGGACCAGATCCTCACACCAGCAGAGCGGCTTGCAGGACCAGATAATTAAGAGGGGGCAGTGACTAGACTATAGGCTGATAAGAATGTACATTAGGTT
Source organism: Myotis lucifugus (assembly GCF_000147115.1). Lineage (NCBI taxonomy): Eukaryota > Metazoa > Chordata > Mammalia > Chiroptera > Vespertilionidae > Myotis > Myotis lucifugus. The sequence goes on from NW_005871166.1 coordinate 3,459,716, forward strand.
ACTGGCACAGATTCAGACTGCTAGCCGCCCCCCCCCCCAAAAAAAAAACCCACAAAAAACAAAACACATGTCTTATTTTCCCCATTATTCAAGCATGCATGCTTACAGAAGGTAGAAATAGCAGAGTTACTTCTATCAGGGAGGTTACCTGGTTTAGTTACTTCCTGGAATTAACAGAACCAAGGACCATCTGTGTTTAGTGGAAAATTTTAAAGGGCAGTTCTTACAAAATGGAGGTTACGGAACAAGATGGAGTGCCTGTGGTTCAGATGGAGGGCGAGAGACAGGATGGAGTCAGTCCTTTCAAGGCCCATTGTTCAATATGTACATTAAAATGTGAAAAGCACTGGTACTGTACTGTTTAATTAACCTTGGGTGAAGCCAGAGTCACCTGGAGAACTTCTAAAAAGAATACTGATTGAATTGTGTGAAATGGGGCCAAGACATCAGTCTTTTCTAAAGGATCCTTAGCTGATTCGAATACCTACCTATGGTTAAGAACTACAGACTCAGTCACGTGATAGTAGAGAGTGGATGATTTCAGAGCTCCCTGACTCTGTTGGTTTTAGCCCAAAGCCGTGAACATCAGTATTGTGTTTGCCTTCAGAGCAGAGAAGAGGTTGGATTTCTTATCTTGAAGTTGGCAAGCAGCAGAGTTCTATTGGGTCTCACAGTGATGTTATGATTCTTGACTGGAGGAGAAGATAGCAGCCAGCACCACAGGCTGCCTCACACCCACAGTGCTCTCCGAAAGGTTGATACCTAGTGTCCTTCAAAGGGCAGAGAAATAGAGATTGTCCTTTTCTGAACATTCTCTATTTCAGAAGTGTTTGTAATTCTATGTTATCTTTGATTTGCCTGATATGTCCCCTTTTCCCACAGTAATGACACTGTCAGAAAAGTCTACTTTCTCTCCAAGGCTGTCCTTAGTGGTTAGAAAAAAAAATACCACTGACTGATTGAACTTTTTAACTGCTTTACTTCAAGTTCAAGGTGGGAATGGCTACACCAAGAGCAATGCCATTTTGAAGTTCATAAGAAAATAGTATAAACAGAGCTCTTCATAATTATACAGATTGAGTTCTAGATACAGCTCAGTCTTTCTTGGTGTCAAACAAAAACACCTTCATATTTCAAAATACATAGTCTATAAAATCTCTCAGTTTCCCAAAGGGAGGGATCTTTTTCCTCCCATGAATGCCTGTAAAAATTGTTGCTTGCACAAACTTAGTATTTGATGATTATTATGAACTAACTATTTCTTTTGTAGGTCTTCTGGACTATTTTTAAGTTTTGTTATAATTTCACTTACCAGCTTGTATTTGTAGTAGGTCATAAACTCAATGAAGGCAAGGAATATATCTCATATTTATTGGTACCTTCCCATTGGACAGATAGTCACTTTATTTTGACAGATATAAAGTTAAATTTAACATGTTTGGGCTATTTGGCTTTTTTTGTTTCTCCTCATGAAGAATCTCTCATTTTTTTCATACACTTTATTTCTATATATATGACCTACCTACAGTACAATGCTTTTTTAAGTATGTTAATTGTGTAATATTAAAATGTCCCACACATAATGAATAAACCCTGGCTTTTTTAGTGAGCTCTCAAGGTTAGACATTGGTGGGAAAAAAGCTGTTCATCTTAACAAGCAATAGTCTACCTCTTCAGGACTCAGATATGAGTACATAGCAAACGGCAGGCCCTCATGCTGAGAGATGACACTCTAATGGGTCCCTCTGGACAGGACTAAGCTGTATTCCACATAAAAAGACAGATTGTATTGTAGCAACCTATGCTTACTAATGCATTTTGTGTGGAAAGGCACAACAGATAAGTCACACGACATTACTGAAGTGACCATACAGGTTCCAATCCTTCTTATATCATTGATGCCTTTATATTTAGGATGATAAAAAAAATGAATTCATCCTTGAAGAGTTATCCTTGAAACTTTCTCTAGAATACATTCAGATATCAATAGGTCAAATAATGTTTCTTCTACATATATTTCTTGAATTATAACTATGTGACTATATATTTAGTACTCAAATAATGGGCAATTTTTACATGCTGGGATTCTAAGGAGTTAAAGAAAAACATTTTAATGCAGTATAGTAAAAGAATTTATGAATGCTTTAAATAAAAGACCTTTGACCTGAGCCTTGAAGGTCAAGAGAATGAGCAAAATAGTAGTAAGCAACTTGTGCAAAGGCATGAATTGCAGAAATAATTTTGAATGTCTGTGTGTAGCATAACATTAGACATTATTGTGGCTGAAGCATAAAGTGAGTCTATGACAAAGAGTAAGAATGACTATGGAGAAATATTAGGTGCTTGGGTAGAAGAAGCCAGTCCTTAAATAAATCTAATTAAGTCCAAATTCATGCAATTATCCAAATTAAATTTTGAACTGGAGAGATAAATGAGAGTTCGGGTTGGGACATGTTGAGACTCGTATGGCTGATTCCTGGTGTTGAATAAGCAATAAAAGCTCTGGACCGGAATCTTGGAGAAGTGGTCTCTATTACATAGAGAAATTTGAATTTTAACATAGAGTTTGTGTTTGTTTTTAAATGTGTTTTTATTGATTTCATAGAGAGGAAGGGAGAGATAGAAACATTGATGAGAAAGAAACATTAACTGGCTGCTTGCTGTATGCCCCCTAGTGGGGATAGAGCCCACAACCTGAGCATGTGCCTTGATCAGTAATTGAACCAGCAACCTCCTGGTACAAGGGTTGATGCTCAACCAACTGAACCACACTGTCCTGGCAACATCGAGTTTTTAAAGCAGTTTTCCCAGGAAATGCAAAATGAGAAGAGAGGTGATTAATAAAAGAAAAACGTGAAAAAAAAAGGAAAAGAAAGTGTCAGAAAGGCAGGGTAAAGTGAGGAGTAGGGTAGGAGGGGAGTGGCTGGGGTGGCTGAGCAAATAGGAACTATCCAAATGCCATAGAAATGACAAATACTAGAAGGACTGAAAACAGTCAGCAGATTTTAGACATGATGAGTTTGGTAAGAGCAAGGACAGTTGGTAACCAGGAAAGAATGCATATTAGCCAGGGTTATGAGTGAATGGGGGGTGGGGGTGGGGGTTGGGGCAAAGTGTGGTTTAGTGCTGAAAATTCTGAGCAAGAAGACAGGAAAGAGAAGACAGTCCCTTGAGGGAGAGAGGTTGATTTAGGGGTGGTTTAGGGAGTCTTTAGTATGTTGGTTGTGGAAACCAAGAAGCTAGGAGAGAAGAGTTTGAGGATACAAATGGGTAGGATAGGGAGATGTATGCTCTCCAATGAGAAGAGGAGTGAAATTAACCTTGAAATGCCTAGACTCCTACTCCTCTGACAGCAAGGGGATATTTAATTAAGGTGGAGGTACTGGAAGTTTAAGAGTTCCCTAAATGATGGCCTCTGTTTTCTGTGAAGCATGGGATAGGTTGTCTGCTGAGGGGAGAAGGGACAGAGTCTTAATAGAAAGGCTGAGAAGAGTGAGGAGGGCTAGCTGTTTAGGAGAAATTGAACGGTATAACTAAATGGATACAGAACAGTGTTGAAGACCCAGCAGAGGGTGGGGATCATAAACTTATAATTATACCAATTGGTGGAGTATTTAATATTTTCAGCAGCACCAGCCTGCTCAGGAGGGGGGAGTAGAGAAATTGTCTGCACTAATTTGTTTGCAGATTGTCTGCAAAGCTAGAGCAAAGGACAAAGGGTATGAGAGCTAAGTATGCTGCTAAGAGTGTTACTGGGATAGCTGAGTAGCCTACTAGGAAAAGAAATAAAATTAGAAGCCTTTTAGACTAGGAACAAATGGAGGTTCTGAGAAAAGTAAGGATATTTAGTGGAAGTTAGTGAATGGTAGTGATGGGAAGTTATTCTGCCAGCGTGGAGATTTATGAGAGATGGCTAAGTATGGATGTGATAAAGGGAAGAAGGAAAGAAATTAGGAGGAGAGTATTCAGGACAGGATAGGGTAACTGCATCGATGCAATGTGAAGTCGCCTGGTATCATAGCAGGGTTGGGTTGAAGTGAAAGATAAAAGAAGGAAGTTTATTTGGCGTATAGTTGACATACTAGTATATGTGTAATATTATTAGCTTCCAGGAGACTCCGGCTAATTTTTCCAGCTCTCTACGGCTGCGAGGTACCCAGTGTTGAACTGGGCCATCCCATCACTGAGCTCTCAGTTTACAAACTCATTGAGAAAACATTGTGTGTATTGCTCAGGTTACGTATGACCTTAACTAGTCTTCACCTCCTACTTTAATCCCACATGGTTTCTTTCTTCATGCTTAAATAATATAAGTATCCTCTTAATTTTCACTTATTCCATGAAGCTTCTCACAATGCTCTTTGTTGAAACTTGTCTAGCTTTCTTTGACATGTTTCTTTCCTATGTTATCTCTGTTATAATATTTACTAGAGCCCAGTGCACAAAATTCATGTATGGGTAGGGTTCCTAGGCCTGGCCGGCAATCAGGGCTGATCTGCGGCACGGCTGGTGGGGTGTGGGGGGTGGGGGGGCGGCCTGCTGGCACCTGCCTTGGCTGGCCTGGGGCCTGTGGGCTGGGGGAAGCTGGTCAGTGCACATCATAGGGACTGGTCATTTCACCATTCTATAATAATAAAAGCGTAATATGCTAATTATACCGAATGACCTTCCAGACGAACCTGCAGAGGGTGGGGGCCGAGGCAGAGGCGGCTGCCATGGCGATGGGGGCTGAGACCCTTGCACAAATTTCGTGCATTGGGCCTCTAGTATAGGATAAGTACGATTGGTGCCAGTGAGAGCTTTATATGTATTGTGCATGCGCTAGTCAATTTTTATTTTTAAATTGCCAGTGCGTGTAATATGCACATTGAAAGGAAATTAATTTGAAGAAAGATTTGTGCGGTAATTACATTATTGCAAAAAATTACATGTCAAAATAGTATATATAATATAGGATTATAAAATTAAAACATGCATGTGATTGGTGCCAGCGAGAGCTGTATATGTATCACACATGTGAGAGTCAACATTTATTTTTAAATTGTCAGTGCGCATCATATGTACCAGCTGGCCAGTTGGTCGGACGGTTGGAGGGATATACGGTCATTCACTTAGCTATATATATATATAGAGAGAGAGAGAGAGAGATTGGTTTTATTTTCCCTTGTATTCTGTTTGAAATGTATGTTTCTTGAGCACACTGCTTCATCTTTTATTCTCCACAATCCTGTCATATTTTCTTGTTAAATTGGGTACTCAATAAATGCTCTTTGAACTTAAATAGTAATTTTCTTCTCATTTTGAAATAGCTCATAGTATGTATTAACTATCATATAGTAAAGTCTGAGGATTATTGGGTAATAGGTTTACATGACAGGGGTTGTGAATAAATGGTACAGCACCTGAAAAATGTCCCTTTGTATTCTAAGAAGGTAGAAGTTAAATAAAAACACTGAGCAATGGGTATGTGGGGTAGTTGAAAGAGACAAGAATGATGGATGCCTAAGACCTTTGCCTACTTCACAATTTTCAATAAGGGGAAAAAAATAAAACAACTCTGTCTACAATCATTTTTTCTATATGCATCTATAAAGTTATTAAAATTGTATAAAGAGAAGAAATTATAACTATGAACATTTGTGTGCCTGTGTATGGCAGGACATAATTTAATCTCTCTAAGGCTTTTGTCTTCACCGTTTCACTGTAGATTGCTATCCAAAATCTCTTAAGTGTTACTGCAATTTTCTCTTCCTCTCTCCACCCACCTCAACCCTACCTAATTTAAGTCATTGGTCTTAACCCTGCCTCTGGACCTTAATAAAATTTATTTAAAAGCCTCTCTATCTTTCTGCACATTTCAGATGAGAGTCACTTTAATCAAGCTGTGTTCATGGGAAATAAATCCTGTAATTCCTTCCCTAGTTTGAGCTCTGTTAAGTGTCATGGGGCTCTTTAAGCACCTGAGGGGCACACTCCTCCAAAATAAATGGCCCCTTTAATAATGGACAACAGGGTTAAGAGCAGCCATTAGTCTAGAATTTAATTCCTTGGGTACCTTTGTGAACTTGACAGAGCCTTCACATACTTGGGAGTCAAATATTAACAAATCAGAAAAAAAAGTCATTGCTCTCTCTTGGTAACTTTTTGGTAATTTTTTACATTTATTTTTCAATATTATTACATGTAATTTTATACCATACTAGAGGCCTGATGCATGAAATTCATGCAAGAGTAGGCCTTCACAGCCGAGGCAACTGCCTGGATCCCTCCCTCGATCCCGCAGCTGCAGCCCTGGCTTTGTCTGGAAGGACATCTGGTCTAATTAGCATATTACATTTTTATCATTATAGATTATGTAGTATAAGTTATGTTTACATTATGATACCTCATTTATATTAACTGTATAGTTTGAAATCTATCAGGAATTTCAAGATATAGTCTTTGACTAAGTAATGGATACAATTAATTTACAATAGCTAGTCTAGAATTATATGTTAAGTTTAATAATATGAAGCTGTCTCATTCTTTTGACATAATTTAATTGCCAATACTTAGATATTTTAGAATTACAGTTTTATAGATCATCCTGAAAATGACTATAAAAATCATATCTATGTCTCTCTATACCTATATGATATCCATATCCATATTCATATCAATATCCATATCCATCTATCTCTCTATCTATAACTACCTACCAGGTAATGGCTTTACTCTTAAGTGTTCTTGACAGTGATAGAAAGAACAGTTCTGGGCTCAAAGAATATGATGTTTAGAACCAAATCAGAATGTGCAAAATAAATTTCCAGAGAAGTAGCATGTCTATGTAAGTATTAAAACTCATAGTGGATATTTTAAATTCAAAAAAACAGCACAACATGTTGCACAAGCACATTATGTAAACCAGAGAATGGTCTTCTGATTTCACTTAAAACCCATTTGTTTCCTCTGACAGCCTGACCAGCAACTTTGTCCTGATTTCTCAGCTCACAGACAAATACTTTATTATTGCACTGGACCTTGGGACTTTTACCTTCTGAAACTCCACTAATTTAAATATTAAAGGACATTCAATACAGGTATATGCTGAAGAATAAATTAATTTTAATTATATTACCCAGAAAAACAGTGCATATAATTCAGTACTTTTCTGATTATATACTCATTCTAATTTACATTTTCCAGGAAAGGGTAATGGTTTATTTTCTAGGAATTTGTGATATGGATTTTTAATTCCAACATGAAATAGATAAAGGTATTGCATTTTGCAATCTACACAGGAACAGGAATTTAATGTGTGTGAACAGTGTGCTCATTTACTAGAATAATATATCCTAAATGGCTTCAGTGTGTTCATAGACAGGGAACACTGAAAGCAGTAATTGGAAAAATACATCACCAGTCCAAATGTTCTTGCAGTCCTGGGTTGGAGTCTGATAATATTCTTGAATTCTTTGTTCAGTCAGGATAGAAGATTCTAGAGTTACTGACTGAGACTCACATTCCAAGCATTGTAATCTATAGCTATACAGAGAATGTAGATGAACCCATAGTTTAGTTAAACTGAACCAAAAAAAATATCTTAAAAGTCCTTAAATTCGAATGTTGATTTCTCTGTGTTATTCATCTAAAAACATCTTCTGGATAAATAATATTACAGAACTATAAAGTTAGAATTTAAATTTCTACCATAAAGTAGAATGCATATGTAATAATCATGGAACATTTAAGCACCTATAATGAAGTATTTTGTTTCAGAATTAGGGTATTTTCTGCTGATTCAGACATATTGAAACCATAAACATCTTGAACATCTGATTGTATTAGAAAATGCTAGCTGTTATAATAGAGAAAAATCAAAAAGTAATGGCTTGATCCATAGAAGGTTATATCTTGCTAGAAAAAAAGACCAAACCAACTGTTTCTGACTGCTGGTAGAAGGGATTTGCTCCACTCCACAAGGCATGAATTAGGTGGAAAGGCTCTGCCCTCTTCATGTGTGACTACCAGTGTCCTCTAGAGCTTATAGCATTGTGACCTTCAGGCTCTCCGTGAGGGAATGTGTACACACTGCATATTACAGAGCAACTGGCAGCTCCTAGTATCCAATCTGAACCTGAGAAGCACCTGACAAGTAACCCTGGCCTTGGTGACGATTGGGATCCTGCTGGAATGGATGCCACCATTGACTTGAAATGTATAAAGTACATGGAGGATAGTGAGATGTAGAAGATATGAATTACTATCACTGGAGATGTATTTTTATTGTTGTATATCTGGCTATTTTAGTTGCTACACATAGTAAGACAATGAAATTGAGCAAGAGTTATATGAATAAATGATCCCAATCAATGGCAGGTTGAATGTGCTCAAGCTTTCTTTACTGTCTTGGCTACTACTTCCACTGTCTTCAGAGAAGTGCTCTCCTTTTCTGTTTCTGATTCCCCCAAAATCCCTCTTATCACTACCGCCCTATCCAAACCCACATACTCTAATGGAAAGTATCACATGTAAGTCAGAGGAACAAAGGAAAGAATAGAAAATGAACACAGAAATACTGCCTGGTCGGTCAAGAGGAAAGAGCATAAAAGATTTTAGGATCCAAGTTTCCAAGCCCTGCATATCACTTTTGTTCACATTCCATTGGATAAAATAGGCACATAGTCACACCTAGCTGCAAAGGAGGATGGGAACTAGAGGTCTAGTTGTGTGATAATGAAGAAGAGACAGATGGTTTGGTGATTAGCAATCTCTGCTATACTACCTATCAATAGAATGTCAATACGTGGCAAAATTGTTTCTATAACTTCACTTATTATATTTGCATGGAATATGTGCATGTATACAGAAATACATAATTGAAACTTTTATAAGCAAGTAAAATTAAGCCTAAAATATTATTGAGGTGGTAAGAATAGGGTTGTAATACAGTTTCTCTATAATGTTTTCCTAACCACATTTAAACAAAGGACATTCAATAAACATTTCTGCTGCTTATTTGAAATACTTGGATTTTTCCTTTCTTTTAGAATCCTGCATTGTGCTCAAGCAAAAATAAATGATCCGAGTTAATAATAACACCTAGTATTAATTCAGCTCTTGACATGTGCCAGACCCTGTTCCATATTCTTTAACTGTGTAGGTCATTTAATCCTTACATAATTACAATAATATAAAATGCATACTGTTTTTATATGCATTTTTACAGATGAGATAAATAAAGATCAGAGTATTTATGTAACTTCTCTATTATTATATTGGATATGAGACTCAATCTTAGATCTTTCAGATTCAAATTCTGAGCTGATAAGTCATTATGAGGAGAAAAGACCAAAAAAAATAATTTTAGGGTTGTTTCCCTAAAATGCTTTGTAAAACCATGTTCTAGTTAGTAGAGTTTCTATATATAAAATGTGGTAAAAACTTAAATTCATGTTGTTTGTATTTACATACATATTTCAAAACTTAATGTGATAATCCAAATGGATGGCAATGATGAACTTAGGATAAATTTCTTAAAATTTCAAAACATTTATTTCCTACTTAAATATTATCATGTTTTAAGTATATAAACTCATTGCTAATGATTTCAGAATTTTAAAAGCTTTTTAATTATTATATTTCATAATCCACCATCATTTCAATCTGCACACAACCTATCACACCAGTTTCATTCCTCTTCACTTCATTAGCTCCCACATATTTACCTGGCTCTTTTTTTGGAATGCAGAATAGAGCATTTCTTATATCCTTTCATTATAAATGCTGCACTTACGGATGCTATGCTGCTATAATTCAATGAAAAGGCAGTCTTTTTTTATATACATATTTTTATTGATTTCAGAGAGGAAGGGAGAGGGAGAGAGATAGAAACATCAATGATGAGAGAGAATCATTGATAGGCTGCCTCCTGCAAGCCCTACACTGGGGGTTGAGCCCACAACCAGGGCTTGTGCCCTTGACTGAATTAAACCTGGGACCCTTCAGTCTGCAGGCTGATGCTCTATCCATTGAGCCAAACTGGCTAGAGCGAAAAGGCAGTCTTTAGTGTTTTTGACATCTTTTTTTTCCAACAAGAGAGAGAACAGTTTCTAGGCCAGAGTCATTGGAAGTACACGTGGTCTTTAAATAAACTCATTCCCTTCGGTATATATTGACTTAGTTTTCATCAGTTCTTACCAAGGGCCAGGCACTGTGCTAAGTACTTTTGATTCATTGGGGCTCACTTAGTCCTTATAAAAGTTCTATGTATTTATATTATTTTTATCTCTAGGAGAGGAAATTAAAGCTTAGAGAAGTTAAATTTCATGATCAGTTAGTTAAGAAGCCATATTAGAATTCAGAAAATTTGACTCCACAAGCCACCCTTAACTGCTCTACTAACTCCCACCTCTGATTCCACACTTAAATCATGCGCTGTTTCATGGTAATTTTGCCTTTCTTTACATTAATTCCTCTATGGTGCATATGTAATGCATACCACTTCTCCTTGAAACCTTTGATTTCTTTGCAATTTGGTGATTGTGGTAGGACTTAGGTAAGTGATGGCGAGCCTTTTGAGCTCGGCGTGTCAGCATTTTGAAAACCCTAACTTAACTCTGGTGCCGTGTCATATATAAAAATTTTTTGATATTTGCAACCATAGTAAAACAAAGACTTATATTTTTGATATTTATTTTATATATTTAAATGCCATTTAACAAAGAAAAATAAACCAAAAAAATGAGTTCGCGTGTCACCTCTGACACACGTGTCATAGGTTCGCCATCACTGACTTAGGTGGTTAAGGGAATAGGGATGCGGATCACCAGAGGAAGTAGTCAGTAGTTTCCATGTGCCAAGCTCTGGACTAAGCACTTTATTTAAAACATGGCATGTAAATCCTCAAAGTTATTGAGTACATAGTATTATCACCATTTTGCAAATAAGGAAACTGAATCTCAAGGATAATGTATTCCCCTCAATCACTCAGCTTGTAAGTGCAGGGCTGTGATACAAACTCAGGTTTGATCACAAAGCATAGATTCTTAGCTATTAAACTAACAATCTTCCTTAAGCAGTTAATAAATCTGGATTCTTATACATAAATTATCTAATTTTATTTTCACTGCAGCTTAAAGTAGTAGGGAATATTAGCAGATAGATAGGAATAATTTAAATAAACATCCTATATAATAAAAGACTAATGTGCAAATTGTCCCCTACACTGGGAGTTTGACAGGAGGGAGTTCAACCAGGAGTTTGACCAGGGGGCGGGGCCGGCTGGCCAACCGCCCATGTCGCCTCCCACTGGCCGGCCCTGCCCCTGATCAGACCCCAATCAGGAGCAGGGCCAGCTCACAGGCCAACCATCCATGGCTCCTTCCCCCGGCTGCCCTGGCCCAATCAGCCCTGATCAAGGCGGACCGGTCGGACCCCACCCATGCACGAATTCGTGCACCGGACCTCTAGTACTTGTAATAAAAGGTGGGGCTGGTGTCAAACCCAAATATGTAAGTCTGCACACAGATAGCATGTTCCTCCAGGCCTCCTCCCCAGAACCACCATCACCCTATCCATTCACTCATTCATGCACTCATTGACTCAATGCATGTTTATTGTATACCTACTCTTTTCTACACACTGTCCTGGGCACTCTGCACAGTAGTGAGAAAAACAGTTACTCTGCCTTGGGGCTTTTGGTCTAATGAGGGAGAGAGATATTACTCAACTGGTACAGATGTATAATTGGACATTGTAATCAAAAACTGACATGTTTTATTTATATTTTTTATCCTCACCTGGAGATATGTTGTTTTTTATTTTAGAGAGAGGGAAAGACAGAGAAGAAGGGAGAGAAAGAATCATTCATGTGAGAGAGAAACATTGATCGGTTGCCTCCCATATGTATGCGCCGCCACCTATGCACTAGTATGTGTCCTGACCTAACCTGAATGGAACCTGCAATCTTTTGGTGTACGAAGGATTGTGCTCCAACCAACTGAGCCACCCAGCCAGGGCCAGACCGATGTATTTGAAAGATTAGAGGGATTCATGAAAACTATCCCCAGGGAGCAATATTTTAGTTGTGATGTGAAAGGTGAGTAGAAGTTTATAAATATGACCAGTAGGAGGTAGAAAGAGACTGTGCTGAGCATCCTAAAGAGATTTTCCTGTTAACCCCTGAACCAGTATTTGTAAAGACATTTTCATTGTCTAACAGAGCTCCATTTCTTAGTGAAGAAAAAAATACCATGGTTTAGTTACATGAATATATATAGTTATACAGTCAGCTAATAATTAAATGTATGACATTTCTTATTCAGTGTTCACTTATCCAACAGCCTCAATGATCTGAAATACACTTTCCAACTGGAAAAGAAAACTCAGTAAAAATTTATATCACTCATAAAAGTTCATTGGTATTAAAGCATAAAATATGGCCTGTGGCACTTGAAAAGTGCATCCATATATTAACCATTAAGTAATAGTACCCCTTCACATTTTAAGAGACATTGGCATATTAATCTCCAATAAAATAATTGACATTTATTTAGTAGCCCTGAATCAGCAACCATGTCGGATATCATGTTGAATATATTTTTATAAGGAACTAGATAAATATATTACATATATTATAAATATACATGTATTATGTTTAGCTAGTACTTTACATCAAAGCTTTTATTATGTGCAAAATTCATTTTTATACCATATCTAGATAAATGGAGTATTATTCTAGGTTAGAGAATTTATGCTTACATTTGTAACACTTACTAATATTTCCTGGCATAAAAACGCTTTACATATGAATGATCCATAATCATTCAGTGTTATATTGCATTTGATTTGGAGTGAAATTCTCAAAATGTAGTTAAGGAAAACTTGGAACATGGCCTTAATTGCAGAATTCCCCCCAAATACACAGCAACTAAACAAACAGAAGAGCATTGACCTTCCCAAAGGTCAGGCTTAGCAAAGCATTCTCATAGGTATCTTAAGAAGCTATGTATTGAATATCGAGATACTATTCAAATCAAACTGGAGTTCTTAATTGGTCATCGAAGATGCCAGCCCGGGTCAGCCTTGAATCTCCCTACAGATGCACAGGGCAAGGGAAGCTCTAAGCATCAGGCATAGATGGTCCCAGCGACGAGGCCTCTGTAAGGGTCAATCCATGATGCAAAGCTCACCAGGTGGTGAACAAAGGAGCTTTCTTTGTGGAGCCCTGGATTATACATGATGCTTTTCTCACAGGCATGCTTAGTTTATTTTCCAAATATTCATGTTCCAGCCACTTTCTGTGCTTTTCAGTATATTGAAGAATATAGTTTTCATATTTCTATTAATGCCTGTGTCATAAGCCTCTAAATTATATGCTACCTTGTTAGTCATTAAGAATAGTAACTCTTAATGCCATATAACATAATTTCTGCCAATCTCTTTTTTATTCAAGGTTCCCTTTAGTTGACTTGGAAATGCGAATTGTGCTTTCTCGAAATAGGGAAAGTGAAGAAATGTATTGAGAACATTTCATTAGGTCTTTATTCCTGCCCTCTTATTTTCATTTACTTGATTCTTTTTAAGAGTGAATGACTTCAGTATGATTTGAGTTGCCGCAGTTTCTCATTGAGGCATATTCTGCCAAGATCTCGTTTTCCTAATGTGTGTATTTCAAACGAGCTTCCATGTGGCGATAAAAGCAGGACTCCCTGGTCGTCCCTTTCTGGATTCTATAATTCTCAGCACAGGTGGTTGCTACTACACTGCTTTTTCTTCCCACCTGTCACTATCTTAACAGTAAATACTGATACAGCCCCCTGAGGTATTCTTTAATTTCTCAGGCTTCAAGATAGGCCAAGCAGCATCTCCTGATCCGGAAGAGTAACAGTGAGAGGGAGGATCATTCAAGATGCTCGTGCTCGCCCTGGCCAATTTGGCTCAATGGATAGAGCCTCAGCCTGTGGACTGAGGGGTCCCAGGTTCAATTCCGATCAAGGACACTGGGTTGCGGGCTTGATCCCCATTGGGGGCCATGCAGGAGCCAGCCTATCGGTGATTCTCTCTTATCATAGATGTTTCTATCTCTCTCTCCCTCTCCCTTCCTCTCTGAAATCAATAAAAATATATCTTTAAAAAAATTATGCTTGTGCACATCTAGCCACCACACTTCGAAATTCAAAACAGACAATGCAAGACAGAAATGGACCAGATCTCACAAAAGTGCTCTTCAAAGTTTATTTCAGGGTGTTTTTTTCATTCCCCAGAGTGGAGAATGAGATGGAATAAGAATATATAAATTACTTTAAAAGACTCTGAAGAGTATGTACATTTCGGAAGGGTTGGTGCAGAGTATGGAACACACTGGATTGTTACAGGAATTTATACATGTATCTAACGGCCAATGGGGACACGCTGACCCTGGGAGACTTTGTGAAGCCTGACTCCCCCAAGCTCTGTCTCTTTATTTCTCTCAGTATGCACCAGGCCGCTAGGCCCCCGCCACATTAATGGGCGGGCAGATACAATGATTTTATGAGACACGCTGATGTTTATTTTATTATTCAATGAATATTGATTTATCACCCATTACTTGCTAAGTGCTGAAGATATAGGAATACAGTGGTGGGCAAAAGGCAGCCACCATACTTGTGAATCATCACACTGTATGAATTCATAATTGCAAACCAAGGTAAATATTATAAAAGAAGAGGACATGTTTCTATGAGACCATGTGGTCGAGGATTGTAACCTAGAGTGGAGAAAGGTGATTAAGTAGGGCTTTCACTCCTGAAATCTGAAGGGAAGTGGGATAAACTAGATGTGTTTATTTGGGGATGGGTATTGGGAAAGCAAGAACCCTGAAAGTCAAAGTTTCATGCAAGAGGAAGATAAAGTCATGACGGCTGGTCCAGCATCAGGGCTGATAGTGTGAGAACCTAAAGATGAACCAGGGTGAAAGTGTGTCCTATGAGTATTTATGCTCCAAGTCAAAACATGGTAGCTGTGTGATATAGAAATGTGAGGCCTCAAGACCTAGTAGCTACATGTCCTATAAAACACCATAGACTTTCAAAGAAAGGGATTATCCACCTGGACATATTTCAGAGTGAAAAACCTTGGTCTATTTTGGGGATAAAATAGGGGATAGAATGTGTATCATGAAGACAAAAGTCATCATATGGTTCCTCTGCTGGTGTGTGTGTGTGTGTGTGTGTGTGTGTGTGTGTGTGTGTGTAATTGGTTTGAGAGACAGAGAAAGGTAGAGAGAGAGAGGGAGAGGGAGAGGGAGAGGGAAGGAGGGAGGGAGGGAGGGAGAGAGAGAGAGAGAGAGAGAGAGAGAGAGAGAGAGAGAGAGAGAAAGAAGAAGAAGAAGGAGAAGAAGAAGGAGGAGGAGAAGGAGGAGGAGGAGGAGGAGAAGAGAAGGAGGAGGAGGAGGGGGAGGGGGGAGGAGAAACATTGACCGGTTGCCTTCTGCAAGGACCCTGGAGGATCAAACCCAAAATTTTGGCATGTGCCCTGACCGGGAATTAAATAAGTGACCTTTCAGTGCACAGGATGATGCTCAACCCACTGAACACACTGGTCAAGGCTCATCCTGGTTTTAAAGCTTCAAATGTTTGACTTAAACTTTTACATAGTAAACTTGCACCCAGGAATTTTAAAATAAGTGACCGGTTTTGGTCAGGCTGACTATTTGCACTTTGAGAAGATAATCATTGAAAAGCTACATTTTTATAACATTGATTATTTTTTAATGTTCTGTCCCTTGCCTTCAACCCTGAGTGTAAAAATTATTATCATCCGAATAAGCTGACTTCAAAATTATCTTTATGCTTGATAATGTTTTTTTGAATGTTTACATGGTTCCTAAACCATCTCTGTTTTTCAACTCATAGACCATTTTTGTTTTCAGAATCACAACACTAACCTTGAGAAAGGCAGATAAGACTATAGAGAAATGCCGTAAACTGCCATTGAGGCACTTTAGGAAGAACTATGATATCTTCAAAGCCAGGATGCTTCCTAGCATGAGGTTATAAATACAAACATTAATGGGGTATAGAGTATTTATGCCCTCAGTGCATAAATGATTTTCATTGTTGGTAAAATTAGAGTCCAGTGTGGCATGTAAGAGCTTAAAAGTCACCATTCTGTCCTAACAAGTAAAAATCTGAACAAACTGAAAAATCAATAACTTTTCTTAGATTTATCAGAGAGGTGAGGTCACAAGGCAAACCACTGCCTCAAACATTGGAGAGACAGGCTGGATTCAGAGAATCACAACTTACCAGAGAGGAACCCAGCTGCAGAAACTCTGTGGGGACCAGCATTGGGGGAGGAAAACCTGAACTGTAATTGATGAATTGCTGGTCTCTCAGTGGAAATGAGTGTGAGAGTTAAAAACTACAAGGGGAGCGGGGGGGGGGCAGTCATACAGGGGCCTTCACACCTTTGTGCGTTTTATCTCCAGGAGCTCTACCAGACTCCCTCAGTGAAGAATGGGGACATACCTTTATGCTTCAGACAGAGGGAAAGGAAGAATAGTTATTTAGATCTAGAATTTAACAAAACACAACTCCAATTACTTGAAACCACAGGGGTTTGGAGAAGATGTTACTAAATTGAGAACAGGTTGAATCAGGTTAAACATTTAATCCACTGTTAGTATTTTGGATGTCTAGTTCCATTGAAAAGGTATGACAATTCTTTGGAATAACAGAATCCTAGTTTAGAGATGTATGCCAGACTTGTGCAAGTGACTTATTAAAATACATGTGACTTATTACAAATGTATTTATAATGACAATAAAAATAACAATAACCTGGTGTAAATATCATTGGAATAATTCTAGTCAGGTAAGACAAAAACCATGAAGAGCTAGAATTCATGTCATCAATATCTGAAATTTTCATGGAGTATAACCTTCATTAATATGTACACATTGGTCAAGTATATCATGAATTTTGATCATTGCAAATACATCAGTAATGAGGTGCCTTTCTGAGTTTAAGTGGTTCATAAATAGGGCCATTTTTATAGAGAGATTTCACCAATTCCTAATTTTTAGTACTGATTCCTTCAATAAAGCCTCCACTGATTTTGACAATTTGCATCCAAATTTCATGTGTACTTTTTAAGCTTAAGCTGTTAAAGCCAAGATATGAATAGTCTAGAGAAAAGTATTGTATGCTTCTTCATCCTATATAATAAAAGGCAATATGCAAATTGACCAAATGGCATAACGAACAGTAACTATGATGTGCACTGACCACCAGGGGGCAGACACTTAATACAGGAGCTGCCCCTTGGTGGTCAGTGTGCTCTCACAGGGGTGTGCTGCTCAGGCAGAAGCTGGGCTCATGGCTGGCCAGTGCCTCCGAGGCAGTTGGACATCCCCCAAGGGCTCCTAGACTGCGAGAGGGCGCAGGCTGGGCTGAGGGACTCCCTGAGTGCACGAATTCCGTGCACTGGGCCTCTAGTAATAAATAATACTGTATTTTACTTAAAGTCAGGGAAATCTCATAGAGTGTTGCAGCAATAGAATGTGCTCTGTGGTGTTTGAGCTGATTAGCTTTCACAGTTCACTTGATGGTGTGGATTCCACTTAACAAGAGCCTTCCTATCTGGAATTACAGTGAGGGTGACATGTGCTCCTGAACACATCTCACCTTAGATGTGCCACCCTGATTTTCCTTAATGGGGTTCCTACTTCAGATAACTGTGGGCATGTGTGTTTCACAGCACTTTTTCCAAGATAGCAACTTTGATTTATTTATTTATTTTTTTACACAGAGAACTGAGTGAGATGAAATATAGTTTGGAAAGACATGGTTCCAATTTTTCATAACTCTTGAAACTCAAGAATTCTTCATAAATACAGTTTGAAAAAAATGTTCCTACTAGGTGAAACAATTTTTTCAAAGTAGGTTTTATTGTGTAAAGTGCAATTCCATTTTCAGAAGTTATACCCAGTAACCTATGAAAAATATCTAACCCGTTCCAAGAGGATGTGTTGACCAGAATGCTGGGGTTCTGTGACAACGTGAGTAAATAGGAAGCAGGTCCAGACAGAACACCAGGAAGAAGAGGAAATGAGGGCAGAACCAGGGATCATTATCTTATATTGAGGTCTCTGGCTTTAAATTGAATTTCCACTCTACTTGCTTTGTGAGTTCACATAGGGTTCTAATCATTTCAGAAATAAAAGGTTACTTGAATAGACAGAAAAAATACACTTTTTATAACATTTTGAAAGTTTATGACACCCCACTTTTGAATCCCAGAAGATTAAGTATGGAGATCATGTGGATTATTTGTTTTCCCCTGAGAATAAATTTAGTAATATTAATCATCATCACCATCTCAAGGATACTCCAGGACTCCAGGTAAGGGAATAGTAGAAGCAAAGTGGCCATGCAAGGAAGAAAAAATTTAGATCATGTCACTTTTATAATACAAAATCTATATTGTTTCTGACAAGACAAAGTCAGCCTCCTTAGCTCATCTTAATTACTGTTCAGTGAAGACAGACATTGAATTATTTAAGCACTCTTTGGCTCTGCATTAAAGATGTCTAGCTTCCTGATGCCTATCAGCATCCTTGAATCCCACTTATATGAAATAATGATTCTCTTATCTGAACTCCCAATAATACCTCATATCCATCTATATATGGACTGAATCTCCCTGTCCTAATATTCTGAGTCTTTATCAATTTGACTTATCTTCTATTAGATTGTAAGCTCACTGAAAACAGACTCCATTCATTATGTTATCACACAAATTTCCCTGATTCCTTTTATGTGTTCAGAAATCCATTCATTCATTCATTGGCGAGTAAGCAATAGTAAATCAACTCGCGGCTCTCTTGAAACTTCTGATTTGAGAAGTTAATGGCATGTTTGGAATGCATCTAAAATGCCCATCCACATTCAGTAAATTTGCTTTTCCTTTTGCAAATCTTATTCATGTGTAACTTTAGATGCACCCATTTTGGCATATGGAAATGATTACATCCTGTTCCCAGGATTCCATTCACTACAAGCTATGTAAGTAAGTCTCTAAACTATGGCATCAGACCCTGGAGAATAAATAGTGAAGAATCTTGGTATGTGTATTTGATACAAATAATTTAGTGGCAAAGTAATGTCTTAATAGGCAACTCAGAGCAGAAGAACAGACAAAGATTCTAGTAGCATAAAGTAGCTTTGAAAAGAATTAACAACCAAAGATAAAGAAGCTGGTATCTAAAGAAAATTCATGTTCCCATTATGCAAAGAAAAGATTGATAGGTTTGCAATTAAGGAAAAAAATTATTCCTATTATTTTTTAAATCAATTATATTTAAAGCAATATCCTTTCATTCACCAGACACTTTTTTTTACACAGTTTTTATATGCTGCATACTGTTCTGTAATTTGCTCTATTTACTCAACAGTATTGGAGATGGTACAGTAAGTATTATGTTGTAGAGAAGTGCTATAATCTACTTAACTGCTCACTTATTGACTGGCACATAGGCTATTTCCCGAAAATCACTATTATAAACAATTGAAAATGTATTTATTTCTATCATTTGATTGTTTGCCTGCTATTTATCCATCCACCTCTTTAATAATGCATTTATGTTCACTTTTTTCCTAAAATACATTTCCTGAAGAGAAATTGCTTGGTATAACTTTAAAAAGTTAACAACTATTGACAAAGTACCCTGTAAAGTGTTATAGATTTTTATTTATATGGATTTAGATATTGTTATTCATAGATTTTTATCTGTAAAAGAGATGTATGGGCCTATGTATAGGTATCGATCTTTATCAAGAGGGCCTGCGAGTACCTATTTAACTGTCCCTTTGCACAAGCTGGATGTTATCATGACTTAAAACATTATGCCAGTGTGATGTATATACCAATTAAAAGTTCAACTTGTTTGACATGTAGTGAAGTTGAACACTTTTTCCATGTAGTTATTGCTTAATGAAGCAACATCCGAATGAATGTAATTACTTTGGAGAACTCAATGACATCTGTGTCAATAGGGTTTGCCCTGAGTGAAGCTTGCCAGTTATGAATAGCTCTGCTCCCTATCAAGGCAACCTTGAACAATTTGAAGTATTCTTCTCCTCCATCCTTTCATAGAAATGCCTGGTTTTCTGCATTAGGATTTAGAACACACAGGATATGCTGACAGTTCAATGGGTACAGTTCACACTCAATAAATTTCAGAAGCTGTATACAAAATAACAGGCAGGATAAAATCATGAAAACATTTAAAGGAGACAATGTCTTATTTAATGAGAAATTGAGCCTTTATAAGTGTCTGTGAAGGTGAGCTATTTATTTAGTCTCTGGCAGGTAAGAATCTAACTTATACATGACTTATGTGAGGCCTTGACTACCTTGCCATTCTATCTCTCATTGCTAGAGTCCCAATAACATTGATATAGTGAAAAGATGGTTAAAAATATGGTTTCTGCACTCAACTGCTTAGGTCTGAAACCTAGTTCTGTTTGCCTTTACAATCTGTGTCATTGCAGGCAAGTTATTTAACTACTTGTGCCTTGGACTTCTAATTTGAAAATAATGGGATAATATCTACTTAATAGGGCTGATGTGAGGACTTCAGGAGTTGGTATATGTGTAAAGATTTTAGATAGTGTAAATCAGCATTGTGTCATTGTTACATATGACTTATTGTATATGAATTATTTTTATCGGAAAGTCCTTTGGGAGTAAAGGCCACTTGAGATACAGTAATGAGTATAGTTATTGAAAATATGAATACAGATACATAAAGAAAACAGTGAAATGCTAAAGAATAAGTCATATATTTAAAAATGTGACCAAAGGTAGAGCTATGTACACGGAATTTAAAAAATAGATTTTTGTCTTGTCCTTCTTTCTCCTTAATCAGATGGGAACCAGGAGAAAGAATGCAGAATTTTATTGGTAACACTCATTTACTATATTTGGGTTAATATATTAGATTAGAATACTGGTATGGGAACAAATCCCTACTTTGCAATGTTGATGTTGTTGTTAATCCTCACCCTAGGATATTTTTTCCATTGATTTTTTTTTAGGGAGTGTGAAAAGGGAGGAGCAAGGGGAGAAAGAGAGAGAGAGAGAGAGAGACATTGATGTGAGAAAGACACATCCATTGGTTGCCCCCCACATGCCAAGACTGGGGCAGGGATCAAACCTGCAACCCTGCAACCTAGGTACATGCCCTTGACAGGAAATCGAATCCTTGACCCTTTGGGTTGATGCTCCAGTCTTTGAGCATGGAGGGCATGTAGGAGGCAACCAATCTATGTCTCTCTTTCTCTCTCTCTCTCTCTCTCTCTCTCTCTCTCTCTCTCTCTCTCCCAACCCTTCCTTCGACTCTCTAAAATTCAATGGAAAAAATATCCTCAGATGAGGATTAACAACAACAAAAAATTTGCCTTGCATAGAATTTTTAACTGCCCAAGGAAGCTATAGCTAGAAACCATAATAACCTAATATTTTCATGAATTATTATTTTATAATATGCTCAAAATATCAATAGGCACATGAATATTGATGTAGCTAGTGTATCATACTTGTTGGTAAGAACAAACTGGGGAAATGCTAATTTCTAAAAGGCTATATGTATAGCTTTCCACTATGATGAAAAGAAGTTTATTCAGAGAAATAACAAGCACATTAAAATTATAAGAAATAAATTTATAAAGAAGAAATATATTCTACCCATAATCCCATTGCCCTATTAAGCTACAGTATTTATTTTTCCAAGTTCTAAGATGCTATTGATATGAGACTGGCCTGACTTTTCAGAGCTATGTTTTTGTTTTGTTTTGTTTTTTTAAAAATATATTTTATTGATTTTTTACAGAGAGGAAGGGAGAGAGATAGAGAGTTAGAAACATCGATCAGCTGCCTCCTGCACATCTCCCACTGGGGATGTGCCGGCAACCCAGGTACATGCCCTTGACTGGAATCGAACCCGGGACCTTTCAGTCCGCAGGCCGATGCTCTATCCACTGAGCCAAACCGGTTTCGGCAGAGCTATGTTTTGCATAAGAGTTTACTTAACCTCAAGGGAGAACTTAGAGTAAGCTTCATAGGAAGGATCTTATTAGAATCTGAGGTTGGCACTGGAAGGGACTAGACCTCACCAGCTGACTTAAGGATGCCTTCCTTTGTGCTTCCATTTCACCTGGTGTGTGTCTCTGATAGAATAATTGTTATAGTTTCACAGACTATTGCTAAATCTGTGTCCCTGCAGCGATAGTTTTTAAAATCCTTGCATCTCAAGGACCTAATAAAGTGCCTGATTAATGGTAGAAATGCAATAAATGTTTAATGACTATATTATTAAATGACTAAACTATAAGTTATAGAGGTAAAATTAAGAAATGGTATCAAATTTTAGGTGTCTGAACATATTGGCTTTAAATATTATATGTTCTTGAGCTATCTAGTACATTTTAGGATTAGTTTAGATGTCAGACACAAGTTAGCCAGAATTCCCAGGATCACTGATAGATAAAATGGATATTATTTTAAATATTTTAGTATAGAGATGTATTGCTTCTTTTTAAGAAACAATTTCACTCCTCAGTTTCTTAAGGATACAGTAGAGAGGTTAAGCAAAATATTCTATGATGATTGAGATGTAAGGTTTTGCTTACACATGGAGAATGGAGCTAAAGGGAAAAGAAAAAAAGTCAATTTTTGATTCAATGCAGCCAAGGTCCGTAATGGTCTCAAGTGCATTTACTGTGCTGTGGAAAAGAATGAAAAAGCCTAACTTCCACAAATATTTGTTTCCACAAGTCAACTTTACCTAAGGTTCAGCTATCATGAAAATAAGTTGGTGAAGTTAGTAAAGTAGCTTTATATGTGATTTGAGAATGTGAAGAATTTGAGGGTGAACTGACATCTTGTGAATTAAACTTTAGCAAAATGACCTGATTCCATTATGAATGTCCACCAGTCTCCCTCTCTCTCTCTCTCTCTCTCTCTCTCTCTCTCTCTCTCTCTCTTTCTCTCTTTCTCTCTCCCTCTTAATTGGAATTTTAAGTTTTAAAAAATCTTTATCGTTAACAGTATTACAGATGTTCCTCATTTTCCCCCATTGCTCCTTTCATCCAATTCCTGCCCCACCCCAGGCCTTTACCACACTGTTGTCTGTGTCCATGGATTATGCATATATGCATATAAATGGTTTGGTTAATCTCTGCTGTCCCTCCTCTCCCCTTCCCTCTGAGATCTGTCAGTCTGTTCCATGCTTCCATGCCTCTGGACCTATTTTTTTTATCGGTTCATTTTGCTCATTACATTTCACATATCAGTGAGATCATGGGATACTTGTCTTTCTCTAACTGACTTATTTTACTTAGCATAATACTCTCCAAGTCCCTCCATGCTGTTTCAAAGGGTAAGAGATCCTTTCGTAGAGCTGCATAGCATTCCATGGTGTAAATGTACCACAGCTTTTTTATCCATTTATCTATTGATGGCACTTGGGTCTACCAGTCTCTCTGGATAAACATTGAAATTTATATTTATTGGAGAATAATTATTTTGTTTTTAAGCAGTGGTTTTCAAATTGTCTTACTCAGTAGCCCATATTTCCTCATAAATGCTGCTGGGTTCACTGTGTTAAGAGTTATAGCCCATGTTGGACCAGCATTTCACTGGGTTTTCTACAAACTCTATCTACATGTCGCTCCAGAACACTGTCTACATTCAACCCCACTTTTATTCATTCTACGTATTGAAATGTCTTTTTACCTTTATCTATAATAATGTTTCCACTAATAATATATTTTTGAAAAAGACCTCATGATAATGTTTCTCTATTAAAATGCAAATAGAATTAAATGATTACACAATTTAACCCTTCAGAGTGAGGTGGCATGATAGAAAGTGAAGGGCTGTGAGGCATTATTCACTCATTATTGTCAGGATGAATGAAGGGTATATCAGAGGACTAAGGATTGTGCCTCAATAGTGGGACTAGATGGGATGGAAGGGGGAGAAAGTGAAAAAGGTCGAAATTCCCAAGACAAAGTCTATCTTCTTGTTTTGTAGTTTTTATAAGATATCCTCTAGAATAAACTGTGAAAATTACTTGCAAACTCTTCATGAAGGAAAAAGATAATGCTCTCGAAAAGACTCTGACAGGATTCCTGATAGGAAATGATGAAGGCCTGTCCCAGGTCAATGGTAGCCTGGTAGGGATGAAAGGATAAAAATGATCTAATGACAGGTCAAAGAATTGGGTTTGATGAGTACTTGACTAAGGGGGGAGGGTTGGAGGGTTGGATGGTGGTACTACTAGCCATGAGTGATACTCTCTCATATATATATATATATATATATATATATATATATATATATATAATTATTTCAGAGAGGAAGGGAGAGGGGGAGAGAGATAGAAACATCAATGATGAGAGAGAATTATCGATCAGCTGCCTCCTATACACCACCTACTGAGGATCGAGCCTGCAACCCAGGCATGTGCCCTTGACCAGAGTTGAACCCGGGACTCTTCAGTTCCCAGGCCAATGCTCTATCCACTGAGCCAAACCAGCTAGAGCTTGATGTACATTGTATTAGTGTTCTGTTGCTACCTAACCAATTATCACTCATTTAGCAGCTTAAAGCAAAGCAACACACATTTTTACCTCACAGTTTCTGTGTGTCAGAAGTCTGGGCTTAGGTTAGGTGAGTCCTCTGCTCAGGGTCATCCAAGTTCTTAGCTGGAGGCTAAATTGGAGAAGTTCTATGTCCAAGCTCACTCTGTTGACACAATTGTTCTCTTGTAGTTGTAGGACCCAGGGTCCTGGCATTTTTTGCTGGCTCTAATGGAGGCCAACCTTAGCCTCTACTGCTTGCCTTGAGCTCCTAAGGCTGCTCAAAGGCTGCTCACGTCGACTAAACACAGTTCCTCACCATGTGGGCTCTCCTAATAGGATTGCTGACTTATCAAGGCAACAAAGACTAGAACAGACCAGAGAAAGTCAACTGCAAGACAGAGTCTTATATGATTATGGAAGACACATGGCATCCCATCCCCTTTGAAATATCCTGTCAGACTTAAATCACAAGTCCCACCCATAACCACAGGAAAAGGATCTTGCAAGGGCACGGACACCAGCAGATGAGGATCATGGGAGGCCACCCTGGACTATGTCCTTCACACACATGGAGAAATAAAAATGAGCCAAGGGCTGTTGTATGTGTGTTCCCCCACGTCCCGCATGGTTTAGGTTTCAGGATCTGGAAGAGGAGCCGCACACAAATGAAAGAGAAGAGACAAGAGATAATTTGGAAATATTGGGGGGCCAGGCGGGCAAGTCCAACACAAGGGGAAGGACCTCTGCTGGTGCCCAGGCCTTCTCAATCTTTTATTCAACTTTGGTTAAACATAAAACCCTTAGTCAGGCAGGTAATTGCAGTAATAGACAGGCTATCGTAAAGGTCAGTAAATATTAGAAGGATTTACTCTGAGACTATTTGGTCAGGAAATAGCTTGAGCCCCCATTGTCAGGACTAGACAATCGGTGCATAACTCAGGCCCTGCCGTGGGTTCAAGGGTCACCAGCCTTCCAGGATCCTTGTTTGCACTTCTCTGCTAGAGAAGACAATGGGTGGCCTCCTGCAAAAGGCATAAAGTAAGTCAGATAAAACATAATGGCAATATATGGGCACAGATGTTTGTATAATATTAATGAAACTAGAGAACTGAACCTAAAACATGGCTTTTGTGAGTACTTGCGCAGAGCCACCAAGGTGACTCACGGTAGAGCTTCGTTTTATTTTGTTTTCTTAGTAGTTTACACATGCCTTATCACATCTGCCTGCCAATATTTGGTTGTGTTGACAGTAAATTAATGAGGTAATTAGTTTGCATTGTTTAAGTGACTTTATTTTTAAATGAGAAACATCTTTTTGGCTGTTGCGTGGCAGATACACTTGCATCCTTCCTCCAGCGATTTCCCTAAGTGAAACCATGTCACCCGAAGCAGTGACACTTCTCCATTTAAAGGAGTGTGGTTACAGATAACACTGACAGCATGAGATTTTAGGTCTAGAAAAAGCCTGGGGCGAATAGATTATGTTTAGGCACTGAAAAAAACACAGACACATTATTCAGTTTGTGCCCAAACCAGCTAATTTATTCTAAACTCATGAAGCTTTGTCTTGATAACTTCTGGGCTCGTTGTAGGCTCAGTGCATGTTTGAGAAGTCTTTCCTTCTCAGTGCTCCCTTTTGTCGCGACAAATGCTATTTAGGGGACTAATGAGCTGAGATCATAAAGTGAACCCTTAAAGGAGTTTAATAGGGTCACTGCGGTATGCTCTGCCAGAGGGAGTGTATTTCTACTTTGCAGTGTTTACTATAGCCTGCAGCTACTGTATAGTATACGAGAAGGTTCACTTTTTACTCTATGTGTCATTATAGGAATGAGCATACAACTGTTTAAGGCAGAGGTTCTCAACCTGTGGGTCACGACCCCTTTGGAGGTCGAACGACCCTTTCACAGGGGTCGCCTAAGACCATCGGAAAACACATATATAATTACATATTGTTTTTGTGATTAATCACTATGCTTTAATTATATTCAATTTGTAACAATGAAATTGGGGGTCACCACAACATGAGGAACTGTATTAAAGGGTCGCGGCATTAGGAAGGTTGAGAACCACTGGTTTAAGGGGTGAGGATTTGGTTCAAAATTTCAGCAGATTGTTCAAAATTAACAAGTCTTTACAAGGTTTCAACCCATTTACCTTTTCCATGCCTATGCAGCGGGCACTTCTTTCTCCTTTCCCATTCTCTGAGTTGATGCTGATAACTGTAACTTGGCAGCTTTTCAGTTTGTGGTTTGGGGCACAATCATTATATCTTATTACAATAAAGCTAGGTTATTGTTTAAACCTGTTTCAAGGAATAATAAAATAGAATTGGCATTACAATACTGAATGATAGTCATACCTTGTATATTTTCACTTAAGCAAACAAACCAAAATAAACAAAAACCACGATTGTTAGCTCACTTGTATACACAATGATTAAGTTTGAGCCTCCATTGATTTATTGTATCCATGTGCAAAGAACATGCAGAGATTAACATGATAGATTGAACAACAAGCACATTGTGGAGTAAGGCAGATGAGAGAGGGAGAGAGAAAGGGGGAATGTCCTACATATGTTCATTCAAATGAGTAGCGAGGAGAGCTGACACTCATGGACAACTCTTTCTCTCTCTCTTTTCAGAAGACATATCACAGAAGCGCCTCTGGCATAGTATTCATGATAGCTTCTGTTTCTTATAATTTCCATACTTAGCATTTTAAAAAATGACCAAGGAATTTCACTTGACATGGCTATCTAAGTATATTACTGTATTTGAAACTGCAATTATAACACTAAAAATTAACTTGAGGTCCATATTAGTTATAGTAAAAATGAAGCTCTACTCTTTCAAAAGGGAGTAGAATATCTCAGAATATTAAAAAATGCCACCCTCTTTTATCATTCTCCCTTATGTTTCTCCCTTTCATAAAGCTATGCTCAGTCCTAAATATGAGCTGACGGGGTATAAATAAAATCAGTGCTTCCCATCCTAGCTTGCCCAACTTCCACAGATAGTTTGTGTATGGGTTCCCGTGTTTCCTTTTTCATTCCATTTTTTTAAATCATTGTCCAGGTGTGTTTTTGTCATTTCCCTAACTTGTCTTCCTCTTAGTATGCCCAATAATGTGAATACCTTGAAAATTAGTATAATGACTCACCCCTGTTCAGTTAAATACTTATTACAAGAGTGACATAGGATTCAAAATGGTAGATGATTTAAAGAATCTTTTTCTAGTTTTCAACTTGAATTTTACTGTTTTAAAATTAGCTCACTGCACAATGGATGTTTGCACACTTGTATCACTGGAAATGGTTATTAAAACCTGTTCTTGTCTAATCAAAGTCAAGGAAAACAAAAGGGCTGAAATGAATATTCCAGCAAACTCAGCTTATCAGACTAAAATGTTCAATGGGTATGAAACATCATTTGGAGACGTGTTATTGTCTCTAGAGAGTAGTATAGGATTAGGTCTAGAAGCTGACTCTTCATTATTCATAGAGAGCATAGTCCAAGATTAATGGTCAGATGTTTTGCTTGCTGCTTATATATCTATGCAATTTGAAAACAGTCCCAAGATTCTACTTTATGAAATGAATCTTACTTGAGGACCTTTGAATATTGATAAAAATTCATACCTGGTACTTAAGCTGAACATTTGCACTATTGGTGTTCAGACCAATTTTGAGCTTTAAAAAGCCAAAAAAATTCATTTTCTATTTTAATGAGCTTTTTTTGCACTATAGTAATTTTAAAATGTTGGTTTAATCAATAATATGTATAGTACCAGAGCCTTTGGGCATTTAAAATGTCAGTTGTTTAATTTTGAAAAGTGGATATTGCCCTTACGAAATCATCTGGTCAAGCATTTGCATTATATTATGCTTAGCACAGAGACTTACATTGTACTTAAAATGTCTTCATCAATTATATAAAGAAGATGCAAGGTTTCGGGATCTTTACATGTGATGTCCAATTATCAGATCTTGGGGCCTGATTAATTTTCCCAGTTTCTTCTCCATAGAGTGCAACATAATGGCAGAAGGAAAGGAAATTAAGCTGCTATAAAACTGTCTAATTTATATGGCTAGAACTTTTAATTATTGATCCTGTATTTTTTCACAACCCTCTTCCTCACACCTACATCACATACATGTGCACATAAATAAAACTTTATCGTGCAGCCACACATCACCTACATTGATGAATTCTAAAATGCAGGCCCAATTTTACTAGTAATTCTCAGATAACGGTGTGAATGTTTATAACAGTATTTGAGGAATAGTAAGGTAATCAGTATGTGTAGACACACACCACTCACACTCATACAACATAAAATAAATAGGTAGATGGCTTGTTATCAAACATGTAAAGCATCTTTGGGTCTCTGATTTAGAATGTAACTGAAGGGGAGAATGTAAATTTTACTTTGAGGAGTTTAGGCAGCACCTCCAGGACAAGGGGCCATTCTCCAAGATTTATAAAACTTAGAAATAATGAAGGTCAAATACTAGAGAGATATATTGTGATATGATTCCAAAATAGAGATATATAATAGATTTCAAATAAAAGCCAAAAATAGAACATCAAAATCACAGATTTTTCCCCATGCGTAACTCTGTCCTGTGTAATTCTTACAGAAGCAGAAATTTATTTAATAGCAATTTAAGATTCCCCTGGGAAGGATATCAATGTATTTATATTATTGTAATGGTGACTAATAAATAAAACTATCAATTGAGCACTTATTAGTTACCAGCCACTGTGCTTTGACTTTGGATAAATCAATGCCTATTTTATAGCACAACTCCTCATTAAAATTGAATATGACTCACAGAGGCTAAACTGCTTACCGAATATACATCTGGTCAGAGGTAGAGTTGAGATTCAAACTCAGGTCCATCTGACTCTAACAATCTTCCTCTGAATCACTGTGCCTTCTGTCTCTGCTCCACCAGATGCCATGGACTCTAAAATTTCATATCGGGATTCATGTCTTTTGATTACTAATAGCTCATCCCTTATTTTTGTTTTAAAAAGATACACCTGAGAGGAATCACACTTATGTCACTTGCATATTCCTGTTAATTACTTCATGAGAGTCTCATACCTTTTAGACTAGAGAACTTGGGAGAACAAGAGGGAAAAGTAGTATTTGAAATGAAAAGTCAGATTGAAAATTATTTGAGAAAAAAAGGAATACAATAACTTAGGATATAGAAATTGGCTTAAAAATATAAAAGCCAAAAAATTGAAATAGAAGCAAAAGTTTAATATATCCTTATGTTTGCACTTTTATGAGACATGGCTGCAGAGAGGGAAAAGGAAGGATAAAAGGAAATAGGTTAATATGTGATGAGTATCTGCTCTGTGTTAGGCAATTAACTTCTTCTCCAATCTCCATAGAAGGCAGAGGGGCGTTAGACATGCCTGACAAGTAGCAAATGCAGAAAGACTGAATGACAAACGTTCCTGTTAAAGCTTGATTGCATTCTACAACAGACTTTCCATTCAGTTTGTATAGATATGTTATGAACAGGATTATCTCATCAGCAAACAGTTATTGAGCCTTGGTTATGTGGTAAGCACCAGGACAGACACATAGTACTTTACAGTTTGTGATTAACAGTTCGATATTATATAAACATTTTAGCACAATCTGATAAGTGGAACAATGGAGGCATGCCTCAGAGGGGCATAGAGGAGGGAATGGGACACATATTGTTTGGGGTAGAGGGGCTTAGAACACTTGACTTAAGGATAATACTTAGGGAAATTTGTAAAAAAAAATATTTATGACCTTTCCATGAAAAAGCAGTGGAAGGTCATTTTTAATAGAAGGAGCACAGTGCAAACCCAGACTGATGTCAAAGATGTGCCCATCCAGGGATCCGTATACGGTTCACAAGACAGGGCTGGCACAAAGCCTGGCTATGTATTTAGGTGGGCTCATCTGTCCTGCTCAGTGGTGAGTTCCTAGAACCAGAAGAGGGGTTATATGTCTTCAGAAATTTATTACAGCCCTTAGATCAGTTAACAGCAATAAGTTGTGATAATAGCACGCTGATTTAATATGATGTTTTGGTAAGGCAGTGGGTGAAGTTTGGGGTATGAGGTTAGAAACTATGTAAATAAATGCTGTGAATACTGGAGTATACCAGAGACTTGTTCACAAAACCTGTTTTAAAATGAAGTCAACAGGTATATGGAATCTTTGAATTCAATCTTCCCTTTATCCTTTGGGTTTGAATAAATACTATATCGAGGTCATTTTCAATTTTATGATTGAAAAAAATAAATATAATTCTCATTTGAAAAAGGAGAAAAATATAGTATGTTTGGCTACAAGAATGGGTTCTTTCTTTATTATCTGAGGATAGGGGGAGTGGAATACTCAAAATCATTCTTTGTAGCTCTCCTCCAATTTTTATCACTCTGACAATTAACTGCATAATTTGCATCAGAGAATATGTATTTTGCTACCCTTAATTTAAAGATATTTTACTCTAGCTTTGGTTACAATTTGAATTTATTTTCTATCCCCATGCTTTTAAAATAATAAACACCTGCTTCCATAGAAATAGAATCCCAGCTTTCTATAATTGTTTTAATATGAAATTATTACTATTATTTATTATGTATAACTTCCTATTATAATGTATTCAAAATAATCTAAAACTGATAAATAATAATTATTAACATAGTTCCATAAATCCTTACAAATTATTTTAAATGTATGGTGATGTATTTAGATGACTAACATTTCTCTAATGTTTCATTAATTTCAAATCATATTGCTGCAGAACATAGAATTATGTCCATAATAGTGAAACTGTCTTATAAAAGTATTCCATGAAATGAATAATGATGTAAAGAAAGGTTTCAGGAAAGTAAATTAAAATCTCCTCAAGATCCCTAAGCAATATCCTGTATTAATAAGATTTGTGCAAAAAGCCTAAAAGAAGCCCTATAAAAATTGAATCTAGACTTTGGTTATGACTCTTTCATTAATAGAGTACTTTGCAAGAACCGGAAATTTAGAGCAAAGATTTCACACGTCCACAAATGTGCAAGTAAGACACAGTCTAGAACAGCAGTTCTCAACCTGTGGGTCACGACCCCTTTGGAGGTTGAACAACCCTTTCACAGGGGTCGCCTAAGACCATCGGAAAACACATATATAATTACATATTGTTTTTGTGATTAATCACTATGCTTTAATTATGTTCAATTTGTAACAATGAAATTGGGGGTCACCACAACATGAGGAACTGTATTAAAGGGTTGCGGCATTAGGAAGGTTGAGAATCACTGGTCTAGAGAATATGAAGCAGGTGCAGGAAAGGCCAGTGCTGTTGGGTTCCATGAGCCCCTTTCCCCAGCTCTCAAGTCATTTCCAAGTTGTAATGAAGTCCCACTGTTTAGATGACTGAGTCTCATCCCTGAGAGAGACTGTAATGAATTCATAGGCTCATCCTATATAATAAAAGCCTAATATGCTAAGTGTCTGGTCGTCCAGTTGGCCATTCAACCAATCAAAGCATAATATGCTAATGATATGCTAAGGCCATTCAACTGCTCGCTATAATGTGCACTGACCACCAGGGGACAGATGCTCTGACCGGTAGGTTATAGCTTGCTGCTGGGGTCCGGCCAATTGAGACTGAGCAAGATAGGCCAGACACACCCTGGAGCCCTCCCACAGTCCCTCCCCAGCTGGCCAACCTCCCACATCCCTCCCCAGCCCCAATCATGCACCAGTGGAGTCCCTCGGCCTGGCGTGTGCCCTCCCGAAATCCAGGCTGAGGGACTCCCCCCACCCCTGTGCCGAGTGCACGAATTTCGTGCACTGGGCCTCTAGTTTCTTATAAATGTTTGCATCTCCTTTCCTGGGCAGCAAAAGTGCTTGTGGATCAGCCCTCCCAGGAAAGAGCTGAATAGAACCTACCCACTAGGCTGAGCCTTGGCAGCAGTATCCTCTGAGGGGGAAATAAATCAGAGAACACTCACCATAGGATCTGTAGACCTCGATTCTGTTTCTACCTTAGCTTGTTATCAGCAAGACATTCAGTTCCTCTGGATCTCTACTTCCCTATAAATTCAAGTATAATTTGAGATCAGATTATTTTAAGGATCCCTCTAGAATAAATGTATTTTATGGATGACCGAGTCATAAATGTTCACCGAGCTGATTTCTCTGGTGTCTACTCTCTACTTCCTAAGCTCTGTAGATTTTTCTTTCATATGATTCAAATGCTACTTAGGCTACACTATTATCATTAAAGGAACACATTTTGGGGAGATACTCTGAAAATGACATGATGCTTCTGCAGAAATGTGACTGGCTCAGGCATTGATTCATCCGGTGTAGGTTTGGCTCTCAAAGTGGATCCTCAGCTCTAGTAGCCAGAGGTCCCTTTCCCTGTGCAGACATTCCACGCATCTCTACATCCCTCTCTCCTTCCTGCTTTCTATGTTTTACATGTCCCTTTCCCCTCTCCTCTCTCTAGGCCTTCTGTGAAAGGGCTGAGGCAGTAGTGATAAGAAAGAGACTTTGCACAGCTTGTTGGCATGCCTGTCCTGAGAACACCACTCTATGGGGTTGACTTTTGTTATCTTGCTCCTTTTCCAGAGGAAGAAGTTAAAAGGAGCTGTCCCTTCCAGTCTTCTGATTGCTAGCCTTCCATCAACTTTGTCAGAGAAGTGGGTAATTTTATAGGAAGGCAGAATGGGTAAAAAATTGCTTTGGTTTTAGGATCAGAAAGAACAAGTTTCAAACCCTAGCTTTGTTACTGATTAGCTAAACAACGTAGGAAGACTTACAACTGCATTGTGAGCCCAGGGATCTCTTTTCTGTTATATGAGAATCATGGCACTGACTTTATAGGTTTAATAATAGACAAGGTGTAGGTGTCTGGCCCATAGTTACCACGTTAGAACATGTTTGAGATTCTCCTATATGCAATTGAGGTGTGCAAGGCAATATAGGGGAAACTTTCCAGTGTATCTGATACAGGGGAGGTGTGATCTATGAATATTTTCAGGCAGCAACCTGCCTTGTTTTTCTCTTTAGTCTGAGTCCCTTCCTAAGGCATTTCTTCAATAAATGTATAGTGAGTCAATGAGTTGTTGAACAATATTGTTCAAGATATTTTTTAATAGCTTAGTTTATAAAAGGAACAGCAATTATGTCAGAAGGAACTAGGATTGATTATGATTCAGATTGACTCTGAAGGTCCAGATCTTAAATAATATTCAATAAAACTCTGCCCTATGTTAGAGAAGGAAACTGAAGATTAAACACAAATGCTGCCAAAAGGGTGTTTGCCAAGATGCGTTGTAAGGTATAAGATATTGAAGGACTGAATGAATAGTTCTAAGAAAGCAGAAAAATGCGACTCAACAGGACTAGGCACACACGTTTTCCTTTCATAGTTTCATCCCCAAATCTACGTCTCAGTGGGTAGTATAAGGGTTATGAACACTGGGTATCTAACCTGATTTGTTTTTGCTCCAGGGGTCTTACATCTTTTCTGAAGAGTATCAGGGACAGCCTTGTGGATTATGCATTAGGAGTTTGAAAACAACAATTCCGGGAGATCAGAATCAAAGCTAGAGGATGAATTATGTGGAAGCTATGTTTTGAGATTTTTTTGGAGTAAACTCTAGTCCTAAAGAACTGTATTGTAGCATAGATAAATGGTGTGTGTACTTTAAAATTAAATACTTTATAAAGATATGTTTTAAGACCAAATGAAATATACAACTCCCATGCAAAATTTTGTAGTTGTGGTAGAATTTCAACTTTTTAAAAGTTTCAGCACAAAGAAAACTTTTTAACTTGATTGACCTGATAAAAAGATGACAGTGTATTTCCTTCACTCTTGGGTTTTGGAAGATTAAAGCAAGTAAAACTGCTGGTGTCTCTGACAGGTACAGCTCTAGGAAAGTCAAGAACAAAAGGAAATGTAAGCCACCAAAGCCACCCAGAGTGATGTCCTTGTCATTCTGTTGGGAGTCACCAAACAAAGTGATTTAAAACCAGGCAACTTAAAATAGACCAGAATCAAAATTTTGTTTTATTACTGTGATTCTCTCCTGACAAGCAGGAAATGTGCATTTTATACTAAAATAGGATTTAGTGTAATGTGAGTATGAGATTCTCTTTCGGCATGGTGTAGGGCAGCGTGTTGTAAGTGGAACATCTGTAGAGTAGTCAGTCAAGTAATACTGTTATTATGCTTTTGCTAACTTGAAAAATGTTCACTTTAATATTAAATGAGTTCTAGTGAATATCAGAGTTAGAATTGCTCAGTGAAAATATTTTTTCTACTTTCCTTTGATATTCCCTCTATTGCTCTGGTCAACAGAATAGCTAACTTACTATAGTAAAATTATGAATTATATAGTTTAATACTTAATATTAGTGTAGCTATTTTGTGTTATCAAAATTAAGAATTACATAGCTACTTTGTTATATTAGAATTAAGATTTATTGAATAGTATATTCTATATTTCTATCATAATGGTAAAGTAATATTGAATAAATGTATGTTTCCAGGAAACATCATTTATATTATGTAAATTTGTTAGGAATATCAAATTTTAATTAAGCAGCTAGTGTTCTATGCAAAAGCACCTTCTTTGAAATATTGAATAATATATTTTTATAAATCTTAATAAAGTTTCTAGTATAAGGCTAAATTTCAACATTAATTAAGAAAACAGACTCTCTGTTAATAACCATTCTTTCTAACAAAGGCCAATGCAACAAAAAAAAGAAAGGGAAAGCTTTTATTCAGAACTTCACTTTTATTTATCAGTCTTGAAATGTTGATGGTAAAACACCTAAATCACCCAGTTCTGGTCACCTGCACTCATTACAGCTGTCACGTTTTATTAAGCACAATCACATCCAGGTTAACGTTTGTTTTAATCAGTCCCGTGGCCAAAGCTCCAAAGTTGATACCTTGAAGGCAGTGATACATAAGGAAAGGTCTGTGACCTTGAGAACATTACTGTGTCACTTTCTAAGCCTCACTCCGTTTTTGTAAAGGGAGAGTAGTACCTATTTCACATGATTAATTTTAGGATGAATATATTAAATTAACTTTTAAAGCATCATATGTAGGCAGACAGTAGACAGGTTATTTCTCTTTCTCCTTCTATTTTATCACTAAAATGTGTAAAGGATACAGGTTCCATATCATATTTCAAAACGTTTGGTCTTCACTGTGTAGGAGAGGCTCTCCCCAGTGTAGGAGAGACCAGTCTTCTAAGACAAATGTAAGGTCTCCAACATGTTGATGGCATTCCATGGCAGAGGCTGTGGGCCACTTGCATGCTCCTTGGATGCTGCTGCATTATTTGCCTAAAGGGTGCATCCAAGAAATTCATTGCTCAGAACTGTTCACCAGGATAAGCTTTTCAGCATGTTTTTTCTGTGTGCTAACGCCCTAGACAATATGGTCTTGTGTGAAAGTTACAACAGTAACAAATAGATGATGCTTTTCCCTACTTTGAGATAAAGAATGGGGAATCACCAAGAAATGTGGACAAGAGAGAAGATTGATAAACATGTGTATCACTTTAGTCAAAGATTTTTCTCCTGAACTCTTGTCAAGGTAGAGATGTAAATTCATAACTAGAGGGTATTTATTCCTAGAAATATTCTGAAGGTCCAGGAAGATTGACATACTTCCCCTTTGTTTTCAAATACTCCCTGGGACACCACCATAAACCTAAAGAATATACTTACCTCAGTTTGAACCAATTTTAAAATATTGCTTATTCTTGGAGATTATTGTACTCTTTGTCTAAAGAAGTAAATAAACCAATTATTATTTTATAAATTACATTGCGTATCTCTAACCTTGAAGTTAAAGTCACTTGTTTGAATAGCGATTAAATCAGTTTTGGTTTTGTTTTAAAATATGAATCCCTCTAAAATTACTGTTACAGCATCTCCTTTGATCCTCTTTAACATTTTTTCTCACATCACCACTATCTTCCTCTTACTTACGTTTTCTCTCTTTGTGTAGATAATAATATAACAATAACAGCAGTCATTTAATCACTCATGAAATGCTGGGCACTGGGATAAGTGCATTGTACTTTAATCCCCGCATTAATCCAATGCTGCACTTAGAGTCATTATCTGCTTAGTATTACATGCACATTTGGGATTCATCCTTAATATGTAATCATCTTATAGAAAGACACTAGAAACAGTGTGAAAAGGGAACTGACCTGGAAGCCAGAAGGTGAATATTATCTCTGCCACTAATCCATCATGTGATCATGGGGGGAAAGCAACAATAGTATCTGTATACCTAAGGTTAATAAAAGTCTCTGTATATTTAGTAAACTTTTTCCAGGTTGGGTCTTATTTTATTTTATCCGGTACACTGCCTTCTTTACATATGATTTTGACCATCCTAAGCCTGTGAACAGATTTTTTATTTTTACACATGGCCTGAGCTATCTTCTGCCTACTAAATAATTGCAAATATATGCTCATCAATTCCCTATGTTATGTGTTCTAGCAATCATTTATCACAAATGTGTGCCTCAATCAAAATGTTGAAGGTATAGTTCCTCAAATTTTTTGTTCTGAGCTTGTCCTCAGTTCAGCTGAATTACATCCACCTATTCTTATGAAATTGATTTTTCATATTTCCCTTCCTCTTCCTCTGAACAAATATGTATTCTATTATAGTACTAATATCTTTCTATACTTTGCAAGCCATTTTGGTGTAAAAGGATGTCCTCAAGTAAAGAAAAATGAGTCACAAGATGCAGGACCACATTTGGGCCTTGCTTCTCATCTTGTTGGTTACCAGGTGTCATACCCCTATTGTAAGTATTATTTCTTAGGAATTAGAGTTTGCATTTTTCTTCTCCAGCATTTCAGTAATAATCCAGCAAACTCTTAAAGAATTTGTACTTAGACAATTGTACTTCTTCAGTTCCTGTCAGACACCCCACAGACAGAGACTTTTATCAACACATTTTCCCTATCTTCTTTCTCCACTACCTTATCTGTTCCCAACTTGGTTGTTGTTGTTTAGCAAAATAGTCTCTTTAGTCTTTTATATCTAGTTGCTTCTTTTGCATTCATAGGATTTACTTTGCCATCCTAGCTTAGTTTTCATCTGCTTTGAACAATATTTTGTCTTAATTAAAATGATCTTCCAGCAACATTAGGAAATTCCCATGCGTAGGTTAGAGATATAATACACATTACTTCTTCCGTATATAATCTTCCTTAAAGATGTCATAAATCCTTAAATGTGATTATAAACAAAAGGACTTGTAAGGTTTCAGGATCACCCCCCCCCCATCCTAAAGGAATGTTAACGTGAAAGTTTTAGATAACTAAATAATGGATTTGTTTGATAATTTTTATGTTCCATATACATTTTAAATTATTCAGTAATCACTTTAGACATTCAGAAACATTTAAGAAAATTAAAGATATAGAACTTAAAACTTATAATTAGTTAGAAACAGTACTTAATTTTATGGAACATGCAGCTTACAATTTAGGATTTATATCCTGAGACATATAATATATAAGACAATGGCAGTTATATGCAAAGTGTGATACTGTATATATCTCATTGATTAAATGAGATACTTATCATAGCACTTATTACAGTGAGCTTTCAATAAAAGTTTGTGGATTTTAATAGAATTATAAATAACTAAATGAGAACAAGCAAACGATTGTCAATACAGTTATAAGCAGATGAAGGACTGAATTAGTTGATGTGTTTTCAGGAAATCAGGATAGTTCTGCAATATGTCCAGAAATTTATAAAATGTGATGCAGCCATTCCTGATATATCATTATTTTTATATCTACTGCCCCACTTTTCTGAACTTCAGAACAATCCCTTTCTTATCAAAAGTGGTTAACTATTTTTTTCAAAGTTTGTTTCTCCGTAATGTAAATGCAGCTTCCAATTTCTTTCTCGAATGCAATGGGATATTTACCATTCAGAATATATCTGGCTAGAAAGTGTCTTAGTTTAAAAGAGAGCTTGGAAATAAACCCCTGCCTATATAGTCAATTAATATATGACAAAGGAGTCAAGAACAGGCAATGGTGTAAAGTCTATTCAGTAAATGATGTTGGGAAAACTGGACAGATACATGCAAAAAAATGAAACTAGGGCAAGTTCTTACACCATATACAAGAATAAACTCAAAATGGATTAAATATATAAATGTAAGAATTAAAAGTACAAAACTAGAAAAAAAACATAGAAAGTAAACTAAACTCTCTGATGTCTCTCTAGCAATATCTTTGTCTGATATATATACCCTCAGGTAAGGGCAACAAAAGAAAATAATCAACAAATGGGACTACATCAAACTAAAAAGTTTTTGCATAGTAAAGGAAACTATAAACAAAGAAGAAAAATAACCCACTGAGTGGAAGAAGATATTTACCAATGATACATTCAATAAGGGGTTTATATTCCAAATTTATTTTTAAAAGCTCATACAACTCAACACATACACAAGAAGCACGCACACACACACACACATACACACAAAACAAATCAACTTGAAAAGGGGCAGAGAATCTGAATAGACACATTTCCAAAGAGGTCCTTCAAATGGCCAATAGACCTATGAAAAGATGTCCAATGTCACTAAACATCAGAGAAATGCAAATTAAAACCAAGATGAGCTATCACCTCACACTTGTCAGAATGGCTACCATCAATAAATCAACAAACAACAAATGTTGGTGAAGCTGCGGAGAAAAGGGAAACCCTGTGCTCTTTTGGTGAGATTATAAATTATTATACAGTGTTGAGGTTTCTCAAAAAATTAACAATATAATTACTTTATGACCCAGCAATTCCACTCCTGGGTATATAACCAAAGAAACCCAAACCACTAATTGAAAACAATATCTGCACCCCTATGTTTATTGTAGCATTATTTACAATCTCAGTGCTATAGAATCAACCCAAGTGCCCATCAGTCGACAAGTGGATAAAAAAGAGGTGGTATACATATACAATGGAACATTACTTGGCCATAAAAAGAACATCTTACCATTTGTGGTAGCACAGATGCACCTAGAGGATATTATGCTCAGTGAAATAAGCCATACAGAGGAACACAAATACCATATTATTTCACTTATTTGTGGAATATAAAAAACAAAATAAATGAACAAAAAGACTCATAGATGCAGAGAACAAACTGACAGTTGCTTGCATGGAGGTTGGTTTTGGGGTCTGGATGAGAAAGGTAAAGGGATTAAGAACTATAAATTGATAGCTACAAAATAATCACAGGTATGTAAAAAACAACAAAAGAAATATAGTCAATATTGTGATAACTATGTATGGTGCTATGTGTGAATTATCAAAGGGATCATTCATCTAATCTAATAAAAGAGAAACATGCAAATTGACCATACCTCCGCTACACCCACAAGCCACGCCCACAAGCCACGCCCACAAGCCACGCCCACCAGCCAATCAGGAGAAAATATAAAAATTAACCCAACTAAGATGGCGACGGCCACAGAGTTGGAGCAAGCAGCAGGCTTAGATTGCCCCCAGCAATGGAGGAAGCCAAGCTTCCCGCCTGCCCTGCCGGCCCTGAGCTCTGCTCAAGGCTACAAATATTCAATTATAGAAGATAAATAAATCCCAGATACCTGCTTCCAGCCTGGGGCTGTGGCCAGCCTGAAAATGGCCCTCAGCCCTTCACCTAGGCTGGCCAGGCACCCCAGCGGGAACACCCCCACCCTGAAGGGGCTGTGGCTAGCCCCATGGGGTGAGGGTCCCTGCTGGGGGGCTTGGCCAACCTGCAAACAGTCATCAGCCCCTCACCCCAGTGGGGACCCCCACCCTGAAAGGGGTGTGGCCAGCCTGAAAAAAGCCCTCAGTCCCTCACCCAGGCTGGCCAGGCACCCCAGCAGGACCCCCACCCTGATCCAGGACACCCTTCAGAGCAAACCAGCTGTCCCCCACCCATGCACCAGGCCTCTATCTAATCTAATAAAAGGGTAATATGCAAATTGACCCTAACAGCAGAACCACTGGGAATGACTGGTCACTCTGACATACACTGACCACCAGGGGGCAGATACTCAATGCAGGAGCTGCCCCCTGGTGATCAGTGTTCACCCACAGGGGGAGCTCTGCTCAGCCACAAGCCAGGCTGACGGCTGCCAGCACAGTGGTGGTGGCGGGAGCCTCTCCTGCCTCTTCAGCAGCACTAAGGATGTCTGACTGCAGCTTAGGCCTGCCCCCGCTGGCAAGTGGACATCCCCCGAGGGCTCCTGGGCTGCCAGAGGGATGTCTGACTGCCAGCTTAGGCCTGTCCCCCTGGGGAGTGGGCCTAAGCCAGCAGGTGGACATCCCCCGAGGGGTCCCAGACTGCGAGAGGGCACAGGCCAGGATGAGGGATTCCCCCGAGTGCACAATTTTTGTGCACCGGGCCTCTAGTAAATTATATAATTGTGTAACCACTGGGCTGTGTACCAACAATTAACATAAAATAATAGTGAATGTCAACTGAATTTAAAAAATAAAACAAGATTATTTCAAATAAACAGAAAAAAAACAGTGAATAATAATTCTCAAGAATAGAAAAAAGAGACAAAGAAGCACAAACTGAGAGTACTAGTATATAGATAGATGATAGTAGATAGATAAATAGATAAATAGACTGATGGATATATATATATATCATATAAATTTATATATATGGCTAATGTAATTTATATGACCTAGCCCTTAAGGTATGACCTTATTTGATTCCTCTTGCAATGGGATGAGAAGCACTTATTTATGTTCTAACCTGCTACATGTGCCTAGACAAAGTTACACTTCTCAGTTATGAGCTCTTCACCAATCTCTACCCCAATCTTCTTTGCCACCTAATGGATTAAGAGATTTTCAGAAAGGGGTGAAAGGTGGGACACAGATGTCTATGGTGCTGCTTCATTGAAATGTGGGCCTATATTTAACAGAACATGCATGAGGCTTGGAGTGAAGGAGACTTAAGAGAGGAATGTCACACATTTCCATTCTACCTGATTAGTATGTGTCTGTACGGACAACACTGACAAGTAACATTGCATAGCAGCAAAGTACCTATCTTGCCTATCACT
Source organism: Myotis lucifugus (assembly GCF_000147115.1). Lineage (NCBI taxonomy): Eukaryota > Metazoa > Chordata > Mammalia > Chiroptera > Vespertilionidae > Myotis > Myotis lucifugus. The sequence goes on from NW_005871166.1 coordinate 3,501,482, forward strand.
TTTTTTTTCTCTTTTGGTGAGTAGGTGGGAGAAAATAATGATTTTTAAAAGTTTCTCCTAGAGATAATTGAGACAGGTTATGAAAGTATGCTATTAATTTTTTTTTCTGTATATAGTGTATATTATCTAGAAGTAGAAGTCACTTAAATACTACAAATTACATATCAATTTATCAAATTGATGACTGTTATTTCTCACATTTTATAAATCTTTTCCAGGAAAATTATGGGTCATAAAGTAAGAATACTTGCTAACATCAAGTAAAGAAGTCAGCAGTACAAACTAAACAAGGATCCAGCACCTATTTCTTATGACTCCATTTTATGACTAGAAAAATGTTTATGTTGGTAATGTGTATATAATAAGAAAGCAAATGCTGTAGTTTTCATGGTACAGCAGGTTTTCTAAGAAAAATAACATGCAATTGAGTGGTTTTATTTTTTTGTAGTGTTGCATAATCTGGAGCCTACTTACTGCCTTGGAAGTTCCCAGAAAGACATCATTCTCATTGCTGTGTTGTATATTTAACAAAATCTATAACAGCAATACTTAGGGAGGTATTTTTTAAATGGCAATGTGGAGAGATAAGAATTTCTTAGCTAATCAGCATCATTTTACAAAGAAATACATTGCTCTCAAGGTTCTTTTTTACCTTCCTTTTACTTATAGGAATTGAAGAGCGCCTCTGGAAGCTGCGCCAGGAGCTGCTTGGGCTTCTAGAGTGTCCGATGGAGTTTTAACCATCTAAGGTAAGTACCTAATTAATTTTCATTATATTTTTAGGGTGAAATGAAATAACATTTATTTTGTCTTAAGACCGAGTTTCTTTATACCAGGAAGTTAATGGTCTCTTATTTACTCATGTATTTAATTACGTAGTTCCTCTGGTATGTTAGCTCCAAAGTGATGGGGAAGTTATTGGCATGTTGTCAATCCAATCCTGGGCTTACACGTTTTTCTCTGCAAAACTATCATAAATGTTATATGGGATATGTTTCAGAGAGTCTGTATATGTATTTTGTTTGCTTAAAGTGATTTCTTTACTTTTAAACCATGTTAACATATGGTTTATAATGGATAAACTATGTTATACATGATGTGTAATGGCTGAAGATGTTTTCTTTATTAATATTTATGACATGGGTAGTGATATTGGTAGTATATTACTTTTAATTTGAAGTGGATGCTGAATTACTCTCGGCTATTTTATTTCATTATCCTTGGAGGGCATAACATTTGCTCACTCTGTATTTGAAAAATTGCAGTTATAAGTGTAAAAACTACCTCATACCCTCTCAGAGCTTCTGTATGTGTGATGTGGATTCTTTTTTGTTTTTTGTAAGTCGTACTAGTTTTTCTACCTTCTCTTTCTTTGCTGGTAGTTCTTTACCAAGCATCACAACAAATATTTTTATTTTTAATTGTTTTTAAATTTTTTGTTTTTAGTTGTGTGTAAATTGAGACATTTGTAATTACTGCTTTATTTTCATCGCACTAAATAATTGAGAAAGGAATTAGAATTCAAGGGGTGCGCAGAAAGATAAGGCTCGGCTAGTAACTGTTTTTAAGAAAAGCCTATTAATCCAAGCAAGGGGAGACATATGGGACTATATCTCTGTGTTCTCATGAAGACCAAGAAATGAAACAAAGAACATTTTCTTCTGAAAATTGGGTTTCCTATAAAGGGAATATGCCTGCCCTCCAGCACTGTTTCACATATATCAGACAAACAATAATAGCAAGGAAGGAATGACTCATATGTGAACGGTCTACCAGGTACAAATGGTGGACACACACACATCAGTCTAAGATGGTGTTTTGGGGTCCAAAGGGAATTCTCACTCTCCATACATAGATATATAGGCTTAAATAAAAAATAAATATGTTTCAGGAGGTAATAGGAGAGAAATTAAATACACTTGGACTATATCGAATTGGTCAGATTTTTAAAAAATACTTTTTGTTGATTTTAGAGAAGAAGGGAGAGCGAGAGATAGATAGAAACATCAGTGATGAGAGAGAATCATTGATTGGCTGCCTCCTGCATACCTCTAGTGCAGCCGTGGGCAAACTACGGCCCGCGGGCCGGATCCGGCCCGTTTGAAATGAATAAAACTAAAAAAAAAAAAAAAGACCGTACCCTTTTATGTAATGATGTTTACTTTGAATTTATATTAGTTCACACAAACACTCCATCCATGCTTTTGTTCCGGCCCTCCGGTCCAGTTTAAGAACCCATTGTGGCCCTCGAGTCAAAAAGTTTGCCCACCCCTGCAGTGGAATTGAGCCCAAAGCCTGGTCATGTGCCCTGACTGGGAATTGAACTGTGACTTCCTGGTTCATGAGTTGAGACACAGCCACTGAACCACACCAGTTGGGATGGTCAGATATATTTTTTTAAATAAAGGCATCACTGATAAAATTTAAATTATGAACTGCATAATGAAGTGTAAGGCTCACATTTTACAAGGGTCTCCATTATGTTAACTTGGATGAGATAATAGGGAAAAATGGACAGACAGTTATACGAAGAGAATTAGGGAAAATTGCTCATTTGCACAGCACAAAACTATCATTTACAGTGATCTTCCCATCAGAAAGAACATTTAATATCACTTAAAATATGATAAATTTTATGTGATTTGAAGACACTGTGAAATATAATTACTTCTTTGAATATTTAGTATTTCTTTTATAGTTCCTTTAGCCAGTGTAAGTAATCCTGACAAATTAACCTCTTTTTCCTGCTTGAATTTATGTGAAATCCTACAATGTATCCCTGATTGTAAACCCAAAGAACACTGTGTTTAGATGTACCTTGATAGCATATAGGAAGTGATTTTATTTTATCTGCAAAAAATGAAATATAGCCGAAGCCAGTTTGGCTCAGTGGATAAAGCGTCGGCCTGCGGACTGAAAGGTCCCGGGTTTGATTCTGGTCAAGGGCATGTGCCTGGGTTGCGGGCACATCCCCAGTAGGAGATGTGCAGGAGGCGGCTGATCGGTGTTTCTCTCTCATCGATGTTTCTAACTCTCTATCTCTCTCCCTTCCTCTCTGTAAAAAATCAATAAAATATATTTGAAAAAAATGAAATATACACTATTAAATTATTATATGACTAGAGGTTTTTAAAAATTAACATTTCATTTGATTTTGATAGAATTTTTATAAACCATCAAAGCCATATGAGAATTTGTCTGCACTGAGAAGTTAACAAAAGTTTAAAGCATGTAACATAAGCAGAATGAAAAGACAGATCCTGCATCCTCTAGATTCTTGTCCTAACAATTACACTAATTTTCACTTCCATTTCCAGCCCCCTCTTCTCCCAACACTGGCTCTTTCTCTTTTCCCTTTCTCATTTTAGATAAGGACCATCAAGTCTTCATCTAAAATGACAAAGGAAGATTTTAGCAATGGCCCCCCACAACCCCTGCTGACACCGATCTATAGTTATTTAATTCACCTATTCTCAGTGCAAATCTTTATTTCCTGAGAGTCTTTGGTGAAGTTATAAAATTGTTTTCTCAATTTTAAAGCCATCACAATGTTTTTCAAGAAAATCTACATTAGTAAACAGTGAGAAATTGTGAATATAGCTGAGACATTCTTATTGTACGAAGAATCACTGATTCAAGTTTAAAAGGTAAATGTCACCAGTGTGATGACCAACATGTAATTAGAAAGTGAATGGCATTAACACAGGCGTATTGAACAGAGAAGGGGCTGTCAGATAGGTCAGTACTCTGAACAGAAGGACACTCCTAAAACTGTGAGCCATGTCCACAAGTTGACATAGAACACTCAACACTCAAGGATAACTGCCCAGCGCAGACATGCTAATGAGGAAATTTGAAGATTTCAAGATATTAAGTTTACCTTGTTTTGTGAAGGGAAGACTTGCAAGTGTTAGAGATGACAACAATTCTCTGTAAATATTTGCATCACTGTCAGACAAAAGGGAGGTTAGACTTTTATAGCTGTGACTCCAAAGAGGTCCTGAGACACTTGGGTGTAATCTGATCCAATATGGGAAAGACTTTTAAAATAATATCGTATGGATTTCATTTAACTAAACAAAAAACAAGCAAAAATGTAAAAATTAGAATTTCTTCCTAAATAGAATGGGCTGCTGCATATAGCGTTGTGAATCCTGCCTCTAAAGATGCCCCTTGTGTGGTTGGCTGTCCAACTGCTTCTCACCAGGGATGCATGTGTCAATCAGTGTTCGAAGAGATGATCGTTTGCATCTGTCCCCAAGATTCTTTCTGGCTCCAAAAATCTATGAATTTTATCTATCTGATGTAAGTTGCCAATAGTGAGGCAGAAGGTTTACTGGTCACAATACCAGGTCGAGTGTCAGCGTTCCTGTGGTGGGTTCACACTCATCTGCACTTTTGGTAATGTACATGAGGTCTCCGGGGTTTGGTTTACTGGCCTGTGAGAAGAGGATGATAAAAACTATTGCTCACAATATGATGTTCTCATGGAGGCTCATGTACTAGTGGTAATAAGAAGAAATTACTTAAAATCAACTATTATGAACTATATGCTTTCCCATTTCACTGACCTTGAATGAGAGCCCAACAATTATTAGTTACCTGCAAGTTTAAATATTTTATGCCTATTGTTTTTTAATGGTTAAGCTTTATGACTAGAATGAGATATTATCCTTTCAATAAGACTTTCGTTTATGTATTGAAAAAAAACACGGAGTTTTTGTCCTGAGGAAAATCTAGATGCTGGCTATAAGATATCTCCTTTTGCACTTTTTTTTTTGCATGGACACAATGGTAGCCTATTTAGGTAAGTGCTCTGCTTAGGCATCCCAGCTTCTGAGAAGATGCCAAGATTATGCATGCTTTTGAACATACAGATATGTCCTGACTTAGTAACACCAAATATCTGTAGTCTGTTACTCATCATATAACATGAACATCACAATTTCTGCCAGCCAGTATTAATCAGCAAAGTAGAGGCAAGATGTAATATTGAGGGAGGACTGCCTGAATGATACGCAGTCTACTCATTCATCTATGTAGCTTGCATTTTATCAATGGATTAAACAAGACGATCACCATCTTTGTATTTACTCTGTAGAAGTGTTTTCACTCAACCACAGCTCGAATCAGTGCAATCGACTTACAATGACTTGTGTTTGAGACGCTAGAGATGCATGCTTGCATTTGCTGGAGTAGTGTTGTTTGTGGGGTGGCTTTCTGCATTCTTTATAAGGTTCCCCCATTGCGGAGACCATGGGCCATGCTTCCTCCCAGTCTCAGCACTCCAGATAGCAAAGCTTCTGCTGGCAGCTTGTTTATTTTTAAAGTATGATTCCACTGAATTATGCATTAGATTTATTCGCATGTGTGTTTAGGGTGCTAGGAAGCTCAGAACCTAATTTGTCTAATGTCTGTCAAGTAAAATGAATCTAATGACATATAGGGAATGAAGCATAAGTGCTCTGGGACAGTCTAAATGTGGATCCCAACTCTATTCAAATCAAGGGTGGATTTACTTAGGACGCCACCTCATTTTTCTTTACAGTGCTTCTGGTTTACTGATGTTTTGAAGATTAAACAAGATAATCACCAAATGTATTCACACATATTCTTGGTAAATGTTAGCTGTTGTCAATTTACAAAAAAAGTTCCCAAGAAGCAGATCTATTTTTCTTTTCTTTCTTTAGCCACAGTTCTTGGCCAACCAAAGCATGCCTGGATCGAGCCCCTAGTATGTCCACTTATTACTCATATGTGACAAGCAAACAGTATATATAACTGATCATTAATGACTCAAGAGTTATCCTCAGTGCATAGCAGACAGAGGACGGGAAAGGCACTAAAGTTAAGAATAACTTTTTAAAATGTTTTATGTGTTCTTTCTATACCCACATGTACTTTCAGTGATCAAAGTTATATTAGAAGATGATAAATTATTCTTAATAGGTATTTTGAATATTTGAGGGGGAGGACTTATTTCGGTGTTTGATTCACATTCTCTATATGGCCCTTCCCGGTGCTCTGCTTAAAGTAAGAGTTGGGTTTGCATTTGCTGTGTGCCACTCTCACAGGTCAAGGGAAGCTACTCACACAACGGCACCTGGACTTGCTTGCAGCACAATCTGTTACCAGAAAGGAGGCTTGAGATGAATTAGGTGTTCCCTTTTGTTTCTGATAGATATAATTTCTGCCTTATATTTATCTCCTAATTCTCCCCATTTACAGAAGATAATAGGAAAATACAGGGTGTCCCCCCAAAATGTCAACACACTTTAACAGCTGGTAGCTCAATTGATGTTTCTCTCTTTTCTGATTTAACCCCGTGGGATTAATAATGTATAATAAGTGTGTATACATTTTTGGGACACCCTATGTAGTAAATCTTCACATTCCTATTCTCCAGGTGTGAAATTCTATTAGTACTTCAACTCTGTGAAAGCTGTATTTTCTGAGGAAAGACCCATTTTCATTCAGAATGTTGGAAATCTAAATCTTTGTCCACTGAGCAATCAAAAGTTTAAATGGTAATGGATCTCAGGGGCAATAGGAGAACATCTTTGTATCAATATTCATGCAACAACTTTTATAACATGTACTGTGAGCCAGGCATCATTTTAAACACTTCCCAAGATCTTCGTCATCAGTCCCCATAACAGCCCTGTGAAATGGAGAGCATCACTATCCCTGTTCTGCCAATGAAGATGCTTAGGGCTGAAGAGATTAAATAACTTGCTCAAGATCACACAACTGATAAATCTGTTACATAACAAGGTGTACTTAGCCCACCGAGGGCTACAACAAAAGAATATTTATTGAGAGACCATAGACAGCAATGACAGGGACATGCTGATTGCAGAGTGAACATGGTCCTCTCTATGCTATCTTCAAAATCTCCTGTCACTTAAGGGGTTAAGTAAAAAGGCATGACTTTAGGGATGGGTAAAAGTTTTATAAATTTCAAGTCTGCATCAAGAAAACTTTAGAGAACAATAAAAAGGCATTGATTCCTTTTGCTTGGAGCCCTAATAATTTTGCCACCCAGTCCCTATTTTCCTCTCAGAAAAGGAGATGAGTAAGATTAATCTCAGTGTGTCTCTAGTGAACCTGTTTGCATTGGGCCTTCCTCTGGGTTCTGATTACATTTGGCCCTACTGTTGCATGACACCTAGGATCCTTAAAATCTTTTTATGTCTCTGAATACGTGTTTCCCATTTAATTTACAATAGCACTAAAGAAGTGCAACACCTAATTAATTCACCAATCAGCTGTCAGAGCCAGTGATCTTTTCTTCATTCTCTGTTGAGTGCCCTGTGGGAGAATCAGGATTCTGAGAATGCCTTTTACATTACGCTGTGCATGGTGTTAGAGCAGATACTAAGTTATGCTGCCTGTTCATGTAACACTTGCTATCCTCATGAGTGCCTTGATGACTTTGTTAAAAATACTTCTGCCACCCCTGTTCCTTGTTCTCATGAACACCGTGGCTCCACAGTACAGCAGGGTTTCCACGGTGCCATAAATGAAGACAAGGGACATCAGCCTAGCCTAGTGCAGTTTCATACCTGTGCTTTTTCCCTCCAGTTTTTCTATTTTATTCTTAAGAAATTTTATTATTTTTTAAAATGTATTTTATTGATTTTTTTACAGAGAGGAAGGGAGAGGGATAGAGAGTTAGAAACATCGATGAGAGAGAAACATCGATCAACTGCCTCCTACACACTCCCCACTGGGTATGTGCCTGCAACCAAGGTACATGCCCTTGACCAGAATCAAACCTGGGACCCTGGAGTCCACAGGCCGACGCTCTATCCACTGAGCCAAACCGGTTAGGGCTCCTTAAAAAAATTTAAAGGTAACTTAAAATCTGTTTATCAGATTTTATTGTTTTTGAACACTTTCTTGTCTCAAATATTCCTAAATGGGGATTTTTTTAATGCAATAGAAATATTCAAGGCTTCTAAGTGTTTCATGGGTTTATAAAATTATAACTAGGTAAACATAATTTATGAATGATTTCAGGAAAAAAAAGAAGGAAATATAATAGTGCTTGTAGAATTATAGAATCAGTTTCATTATGATTAATATTTGCTTTAAGATTACCCATTTTGTTGTTGTTGAGTAACAAACTATCCCAAAACTCATGAGAAACAATTATTTGCTTGTTTCTCACAGGTGTGTGGCTCACAGGGTGGTTTTGATGAGCCTCGCTCCACCAATTTCAGCTGAACGTACTCATGCTTATGTCAGCAGTGGGTGGTTCTGCAGTGGGTAGGCCAGGCTGGCTAATCTAGAATGGTCTCACTCACTCACATTTTGCAGTTTTGAGCTAAGGTATTAGGAGGGACTGGGGCTTCTGTCTCTCATCATACAATTGATTCATTTGGACAGATTGACATAATGGATGTCAGGGTTTCAAGACAAAGCATTCAAGACTCTTGAGGCAAGTGCTTTGAACTGGCCCAACATTGCTTAAGCTGCATTCTATTGGCCAAAGCAAGTCACAGGCCAGCCCCGTACAAGACTGGACAAATGGGTTCTCATCCTCTTGATGAGAGCAGCTGCAAAGTAACACTACAAAGGGAGGGAATCCAGGGAGGAGAGAAGAATGGAGGCATTTTTGCCATCTACACACTTAGCTTCCTGGTAGCACTTAATGGTCATCTAGGTCTGACCTAGAATAAGCTTTTGCACTGTTATCTAATCACACTGGTTTCTCCATCAAAAACAGCTCTCCTTAATGTGACAGCACAACCTAGCACCAGAACAGCAACGCAACACATTCTACATCCATCCAGAATCTTTTATTTCTGAGTTACCTCTTTTTAAAAGAGGTTTTTTTGAATAGTTTGAGATATGAAAAATGTTAAAATATTCACAAAGTGTAAATAAAACTGCAATGTGCATAATATTATGTACAACATCCTGTGTAGAGAAAAACATTAACATATTCTGAAGTAGCCCATATATTCTTCCCCAATTCAATCTATTTTCTTGTCAGAAGATAGCCTCACTTCTGAGTTTTATCTTTTTTTTTGCTTTGCATTGTGGTTTTGACTCATATTTTTACCAATATAGTTGTTGTGGGATATATAACATATGTATTTTTCTAATTTTACACAAATGGAATCATAATTACCTACTTCCCAGAGCTAGCCACTGTTTTGAATTTTGTATATTACCTGAAGTATTTAGCATATATATATTAATTACAATGCTAATATATTTTATATCTTTAATATTATTTTGAATGTATTTGTCTACTCATTCTTGTGTTTTTTGTCCTTAATTATTTTGAATTGATTGGTTATTCTTATTTATCTTTAGTTTAATACTTATATTATCTTTTCTAGTTTTTTGATGATTATATTGGAAATGTATCATTGATACAGAAACTCACTAAATTGTGAAGTTCAGTCTTCACTTCACTTCTAAACAATATAAGAGCATTGAATAGCTTAACTATGATCAGCATCCTTTAATTTTATATGCAATTTTCATGTATTTTAGTTCTGTTGCAATTTTTATTTTAATGACAATTTTATTTTTATATAAATAAGTATGAGTATTGCTTACCTTTCTTCCTGAATCTGAGGTCTTCCATCTGAGATCAAATTCTTCTACCAAAGAACTACATTTCAAACATCATTTATAATTATCAATTGCTAGCAAAGGCTCAATTTGTTTGTATATAATTGTCTTATTTCTTTCTTATTTTTGAAAGACAGTTTGTTAAATATGATTCTAAGTTTATGGTTATTTTTTTTAACTCATTTCATCTATTACTATGCGGCTGTTGGTGTACATGGTTGCCATATAAATGTCAGATGTCAAGCTTTCTGTAACGATGACCACTCCTTCCTATCCACTATATTCAGTATTTTTCTTTGTCTTTGGTAACTTGCAGTTCTACTGTAACATGTCCAGGTATTAATTCTTTGTACTTATTTAATTAATTTTTATCTTAATCTTTAAGTTGGTATTTTTCATTAATTATGAAAAATTCTCAGTTAGTATTTACCTCTATACCTTTTCTCTCTATTTTCCTTCTGAAAATCCATAAAGTAAAATTTAGTTTTAATGCTCTATTTAAATTTTGCCTTCTAATTTGTCCTTAATTTTGGGTCTCTGAATTTTGCTTTCATTAATTAATGTTGTGACATAATTTCAGGCATATGCCATAGTGGCAAACATAGTAACAAGGATTTTCATGTGTCTTTATCCAGATTTCCTAGCTGTTAACATTTTACCACATTTGCATTGTCAGTCTCTGTGTCTAAAACATCCTATATAATAAAACTCTAATATGCAAATAGACTGAACGGCGGAACAACCGGTCGCTATGACACGCACTGACCACCAAGGGGCAGATGCTCAACGCAGGAGCTACCCCCCTGGTGGTCAGTGCACTCCCACAAGGGGAGCGCCGCTAATCCAGAAGCCGGGCTCACGGCTGGTGAGCGCAGTGGCAGTGGTGGGAGCCTACCCCGCTTTCGCTGCAGGCGGGTGCTAAGGAGCGAGGGGTCCTGAATTGCGAGAGCCCTGGACTACGAGAGGGATGACTGACTACCAGCTTAGGCCCGATCCCCAAGGGGAGCGGGCCTAAGCCGGCAGGTGGACATCCCTTGAGGGGTCCTGGACTGGAAGAGGGCGCAGACTGGGCTGAGGGACCACCCCAGTGCATGATTTTCATGCACTGGGCCTCTAGTTTAAGAATAAATTAACCTGGCTGGTTTGGCTCAGTGGATAGAGCACCGGCCTGTGGACTGAAGGGTCCCAGGTTCGATTCTGGTCAAGGGCACGTGCCTTGGTTGGGAGCACATCCTCAGTGGGAGATGTGTAGGAGGAAGCTGATCAATGTTTCTCTCTTGTTGATGTTTCTAACTCTCTATCCCTCTCTCTTCCTCTCTGTAAAAAATCAATAAAATATATTTAAAAAAATAATAAATTGAGACATGATGCCTCTTAATTATGAAATGCTTCTGTATATTTTTCCTAAAAACAAATACATCTTATTCATAGCCACAGTAGAGTGTCCGCCTGCGGACTCAAGGGTCCCGGGTTCGATTCTGGTCAAAGGCGCGTCCCCAGTGGGGGGTGTGCAGGGGGCAGCTGATCGATGTTTCTCTCTCATCGATGTTTCTGACTCTCTATCCCTCTCCCTTCCTCTCTGTAAAAAATCAATAAAATATACTTTAAAAAAATGTAAATAAATAAAAAAAGAAAGAATTAATACCAATTCTCCAACTCTCCAATAAATTTAAAGATGAGGGAACCATTTCAAGTTTATTGTATAAATCCAGCATTGCCCTAATATCAAATTCAGACAAAGACACTACAGAGAAAACAAACAAACAAAAAGAAAAAACAAAACAAACAAACAAACAAAAAAACAACTACAGATACCAGCAGTGTTCAACAGCATAATAACAGGATTAAAAATCATGACTGAGTGGGATTTATTCCTGTCATCCAAGGATATTTCAAGATATAACAATCAATCAATGAAAAAGACCACATTAACAAAGTGAAGTAAAAAAGAAGCATACAAGCATCTCAGTTGATGCAGAGAAATCATTCAACAAAATTCAATTCTTTCATGATAAAAACATCCAATAAACTAGAAATAAAAGGAAACTGCCTCAACATAATAAAGGTAATATATGAAAACCCCACAGCTAGCATCATGCTCAATGGTGAAAGACTAAAAGCTTTTCTTCTAAGATCAAGAACTAGACAATGATAATCACTCTTGCCACTTTTATTTAGCATGGTACTGGAATTCCTAGCCAGAGTAATTAGGCAAGGAAAAATAAAATCATTCCAATTGGAAAGGAATTTCATGATATTATATGTAAAAAAAATCTTAATGTTACCACAAGAAAACACTGTTGTGCTAATAAATAAATTTAGCAGAGTTGCAGAAATCAGTCAAATACACAAAAATAAATTGCATTTGTATACACTGAAAATGAACAATCAGAAAAGGAAGTTAAGAAAAATTCAATTTAGAATATCATCAAACAATAAAGTGCTTAGAAATAAACTTAAGGAGGCAAAGGGTTGTACAATGAAAGCTACAAAATTTATTAGTTTCTGAAAGAAATTAATAAATGAGAAGACATTCTGTGTTCATGGGTTGGAAGATAATATCATTTAGCTGTCAGTACTACCCAAATAAATCTATAATTTCTGTGTAATCCCTATCAAATCTTAATATTTTTTTTCAGAAATAGAAAAATATATTCTAAAATATATGTAAAATCTCAAGGGATCCTACATAGTTAAAATAGTCTTGAAAAAGAACAAATTTTAAAATCTCAATTTCAAAACTTATTATAAAGATTCAGCAATCACAATGTGGTATTGGTATAAAGACTGACATATAGACCACGAGCCCAAAAAATCAAAATAAACTTACATAGATAGTCAAATGCTTTTTGACAAGAGAGTCAAGACCATTTAATAGTGAAAAGGCAGTCTTTGCAACTGGTGGTCTTTAGAAAATTGAATATCCACATGCAAAAGAATGTATGTGGTAGAACTTTTATCTTGCAATATGTGCAAAAAATAATTCAAATGAACCAAAGATCTAAATGTAAGAGTTAAAATTATAAAAGTCTCAGAAGAAGATATTAAAGCTTCACAAAAAAATGGATTCAGCAATGCTTTCTTGGATATGACACCAAAGGCATAGCTAATAAAGACCTCTTTCATTATTGGTGGTGTTAATTTTTTTTAAATAGTTGGTTAAGTAGGTGACTACTGGTTTCTCTAACACATAATTACTCTCATTATCTTTGTGATTAATAAGATGCCTTTTTTCCCTCTGCAATTAATAAGATATTTTGAGAATATGTAAATATTGTTGCCCTAATGTTCATTGAACTTTATCCCACTTGCTTTACAATAAATATTTTTAAATTTCTTGACAGATCATTAACACATTTTTAAAATGTTTCATTCTTTTATTTTGACAAAGGAGGCAAGAACTTACAATGGAGTCAAGACAGTCTCTTCAATAAATGGTGCTGGGAAAATTGGACAGATACATGCAAAAATGTTTTAATATTTTATCTAGCATTCAGGTTATCTTCAGCATGAGGATCAGTGAAGATATCTGTTCTACCAATTTCTAGAAACCAAAAAAAAAATGCTTCCTATTTCAATAACCTATTTGTATATCTAATATTAAAATATTTTCCTGCCTCTCAAAGCTTTGGCTATTGCCACTGAGCATTGTGGTTGCTACTTACTTGGTAAAAATGGGATGTACTGCCTTCTAATTATTAATCTTCCTAATATCTTATGAATTGGATGACATTATTATCCCTGTTTTATTGACTAGAGAGCAAATAATGGTAAAGCTATGAGTCAAATCCAGGTAGTCTATCTCCAGTGGTTGTACTCTTAATTATGGTGCACTACTGTGATGAAGAGAATTGCCTCCTGAAAAAGCTATGAGCTATTTGTAAACCTCTACATGAGTGTAAAATCTCCAAGGCAAGGAAAGCTGGAGTTAGAAGGGAACATAAAAAATATTTCCTTCCTTCCAAAGCTGAAGAAACTGAAGCTTGAAAAAACTCAGCTTATTTTCTACTGAGGAATAAGTTTGAGGCAGAATTTAGGTCTCCTGATGCCCAATCACTCTGGTTCACTGTAAATGCCTGGTAAAATGAAAATAAATACCCTATGCTGAATTATTCACCAAGGACAACAATAGAACGCTACACTATCCATTTCAAAGCTGAATTCTAAAGTAAACACGCTAGATATAGCATACATTAATTAAACACGAATTGCTTTTGCTAGCTTTCTTGGAACTGAAAGGGGCTTTGGGGGAATGATTTGGATGACCCGTGCATTTTTGCCCGGATAATCCGGTTAGTTCAAATTTTCCTCTAGTCTTAAGCAAATATATTTGACATAATGTCTTTGCTCATTTTTCAAATAATAATCTTTGTAAGTGCAAATTTTGAACATGCTCTGGACAACCTTTCTCGTTAGCAAGTAGATAAAGCTAGAAAGAGGAATCATTATCTACAAATTCACTTAGCAAAGCACTAAAGTTATTTACACTTTTCCGTGTTGGCAGGAGAAACTTATAGAGTAGTCGGCAGTGCTTATTGACATAGCCCTTTCGATCCCCATGGACTGATCGCCACTATTTTTATTACAATATTGTTTTAAACTAATACCCAAGGCACCTCCATATTTAGTGTCTTCCCTGCAATACTTTGCAAAGAGTGACATTCAAAGTCCTTAAAAAATGGGTATGACATGTGCTTTGATGAATCACTGGGGGCAGGGGGGGAGGGGGGAATCAACCTTTCAGAACACATTTTAGCCAAAAACAATGCCAGGTGGTCCATATTGGGCAAATTTGAGCTCTAATATACATTGTGGACGTATGGCGAGAAAGATGCTCTTGTATTTTACCCTCTTATTTGTGCTGTGTTGATATTCTTGTGTTGATTTATCTACTCTTTGCACATCTCCTCCTAGTAGCAAGAACTTACCTGAAAGAAAGATACACTGTAAACAAAACACATACACAAAAACAGAGCATGGAAGCTGAATGGTGCGGATGTTTTGGGGTTGATTGATTTTTTTTATTTTTTGTACCTTGTGATAGAGATGTCTAGTGTTCTCACTTATTCAGTTCCCCTTTCTGTTCCAGGCATACTAGAGAAATATACTTCTTCATCCTCTCACCTTTGGGTTGGGCGGTGTGGCCATTATAATAAATAGGATCTATGGAGAATTGGTTGAGTGAGCCCTATCCAAGCCTACGAATTTGATTGTGAGAGCCTCCAGAATTTATTTCCTTGCCAAGATTACTGAGGAGGCCTCTTGCTCTGGGTTGTTTAGTCACAATATTATAGAGCTTCCATTTACTTGGAAACCTGGGTAATGTGTGAAGCAGTCCCCACATGGTATATCCACCTGGGAGATGTAGAATTAGTACGAAATAAACTTTTCTTTTGGTAGGTCACTGAGATTTGGGGTTTGTTTGTAACGATACCCTGGCTAATACATGTCTAGTAGAGTGGGTTATAAATATGTTTCTATTAAAGAAGTAAACTTCTTAAAAGTATCAAAATAATGTTGTAGGTTGATTATAAATCATAGATAATATAGCAATCCTTCTAAGTTTTATCTTGAGTTTCAATGTACTCTTATTACATGTACAATTAATTAATACAGTTTTCCCTAAATTTAATATATATCCTAACCCTGATGCTTCATTGTCAAGATTTAGTGTTCTCACTGAGAAACTTTTGCCCCTAACATACGATGATTGTTGTCTCACACAGACTTTGTAAGTAAAGTTTGATCAACTACTCCTTCCCCCCTTTATTTCTTCTTTCTCTCAGAAATGGATGCTTTAATCTGCTTGAGGAACGGCTGCTTTCATTTTCACACAGAATTACTACATAACAAGGACATGCCCAACTCACTGCCTAAAGGACCAGACACACTGTGTTCAATGAATAATCCTGTTAGGTCTGTAAGAAGCAACAAGGCATAGTTTTGGAGGAATTCTCCCTCCACATTTGAGAATGAAAGTTCATTTAAGTAAATGGCATGAAGCTAACCTTCCTCTGTCTGTACAGCAGTTCCTTCTTTAGAGTTACAGAGCACTGTGGGCTTTTTAAAAAAAATTTTATTCTTTATTGTTGAAAGTATTACAGATATCCCCTTTTCCCCCACTGTCCTCTCCCACCCACCCCGGCCCCCAGCCCAGGCCTTCACTCCCCCTATATTGTCTGTGTTCATTGGTTATGCTTATATGTATAAAAGTTTTTTGGTTGATATCTTACCCCCTCCTCCTCCTGCCTTCCCTCTGAGATTTGATGGTCTGTTCGATGCCTCTATGTTTCTGGATCTATTTTTCTAAATCAGTTTATGTTGTTCATTATATTCCACAAATGAGTGAGATCTTGTGATACTTATCCCTCTCTGCTGGCTTATTGTAGAGCTTAGCATAATGCTCTCCAGGTCCATGCATGCTGTTCCAAATGGTAAGAGTTCCTTCTTTTTTACTGCAATGTAGTATTCCATTGTGTAATCTACCACAGTTTTTTAATCCACTCATCAGCTGATGGGCACTAAAGCTGTTTCCAAATCTGAGCTATGGTAAATTGCACTGCTATGAACATAGTGCATATATCCTTTCTGATTGGTGTTTCTGATTTCTTGGGACATACCATATTCCTAGAAGTGGGATCACTGGGTCAAATGAGAGATCCATTTTTAATATTTTGAGGAAACTCCATACTGTTTTCCACAGTGGCTGCACCAGTCTGCATTCTCACCAGCAGTGCACGAGGGTTCCTTTTTTTCCACATCCTTGCCAGCACTTGTCCTTCCTTGATTTGTTGATGATAGCCATTCTGACAGGTGTGAGGTGAAACCTCATTGTTATTTTGATTTGAATCTCTAGAATGATTAGTGACTTTGAGCATTTTTTCCTCGGCCTCTTGGCCTTCCATATGTCAGCTTTCGAGAAGTGTCTAATTAGATCCTTTGCCCATTTTAGACTAGACTTGTGGACACTGTTAAAAAGAAGTGAACAAACGAAAACATAGATCATGTGAGCTTAAGCAGTATCACACTTTTGTTTCAGTAAGATAAACTTTTTAAGAATGCCAATTCAGCAGTTGGTGTTTTACAAAAAAATAAAAAGAGTCACAAAAATAATATATTAAAAACACTGACTTAACACAAGTTAGTAAATTATTGTTAAACAGCTGCATCCTAAATATTATTACCTATTTTGGGAGTAGGATAGGTAGAAGGAGAAAGGTGTGATATATGAAGACAAAATGTGTCTCTCTGCTTATATATTAGGAGAGAAAAAGAACATATACAGAAATTATCATGTAAGAGAAGATATGATATCTATGATAATAAAGTATGATGAAAGTTTAATTAAAATAAAAAATTTAGCTGAGGCTAGGTAACTGTGCATAGATCAAGTAGTCTCAGAGATTGGATTTTAGAAATATATAAAATAAATAAAATTAAAGAACATAGACCAGAAAATGCTGGATTTGGTATGGGGATGGTGAATTATTGGAGGGGGCAGAGATTGGCAAATTGAGTGTATTTGTCTATTTGGAAATGGATGAATTTAGAAATATAGATTGGAAGCTTATCAGCAGCATGTAATATATGAATATGCATTGGAAACAATGGGAAGGGGGCCAACTATAAATTTTAGAGTAAAAAACTAAAATGATATAAAGGCCTTTTAATTTATTGCAAATAAGTTTTACTACAACATATTAATAAGGCTATGGAAATTCTCACGGGCCTCAATCTCTCTACAAGTACAATTTGCATCAGAGAATGTTGAGTGGGACCTGAATTACTGACCAAGGTGAGCGCAGTGGCTGTTTTCCACAGAACACATTTACTGAATTCCGCTTTTCTTCGTTTCATTGCTGGTAAGCATGGTGGAGAGGGGTAGAATCAGTAGAGGTTCCCAGAGTGATCACACTGGGACTCAGAAGGAGCTAGACATAAGTATAAGATAACGTTGTCTTGTTCTTTTTTAATCACTAGAGCCCCCTGCACGAAATGCGTGCAAGGGGCTTGGCCCTCGCAGCCCTGCCTGCCTCGCAGGCCCTTGCAGCCCCCGCTTCGTCTAGATGGTCATTTTGCTGTTCAATCTAATTAGCATATTAGCTCTTTATTATATAGGATGTGGCCTGGTGTAGCCAGTCTCTAAGCCTATTAAACTCTCTGCCTCATCCTGTTCTTAAAGGACTATTACAATATCCCCTGTGTGAGCAGGTTATATCCACAGGTGACTCATCAAGACATTATAGTAAAATTTAAAGAACAAGTCAGAGTGGCTCTCTTTTGTACTAACCCAAGATTCTCTAATCCTAAAAGGATAATATGCAAACTGACCGTAATGGCGGAAGGACCAGAATGACCACTGGACCAGTCACTATGAGGCGCACTGAACACCTCTCCGTCCCTTTCTCCAGCCTGCCGGCTCCGATTGCCCAATGGCGAATGGGGAACCAGGGGTGGGTGGTGGGGGACACAAGTGGCTCCAGGCCATGGCCCCCTCCCCGCTGGTTGCCCTACACACAGAGGGTGACCCATGGCAAGGGTGGGGCATATGAGTGGGTGGGAACGGCCAACCTCTCAGTCCCTTCCCTTGGCCATCAGGCTCTGATCATTCAATGGCAAATGGGGAACTGGGGGTGGGTGGTAGCAGGTGGTGGGGCCGGCTGCAGACAGACAGGGAAGATGGCCCTGATTGCAGGCCAGGCCTAGGGACCACACCTGTGCACGAATTTTGTGCGCTGGGCCGGGCCTCTTGTATATCCCATATTAATAGAGACTTTAAAATGGACTAGTTAACCCTCCACCCCCAAAGCTATTTTTTTGCCTTCTAAAAAATATTGGCATTACTATAGGATGAAAAGAGATAATAAGTCAAGCCCCAGTGCCATGCAACCAGCACTGCATTTGTGAATTTGGAGGATTAACTCTTGGCACTACCCCACGAGCACTGTAGCTAAGTTCTCTGAATGACAGGTTAACAAGCAACCCGTTCCCTCCTCTCAGATTAGGAAAGGGAAAATGGGTTGTAGCGTTTTTGAGAGGATTCCACTCATATCAGTTTAGAATGATTTCTGCATGTTTTGAGAGGTGCAATCCTAGTGTCACAAGGCAATTATGAGGATCTCCATTGTGCACTTCCCTTTTCTTTCTTTCTTCATTTTTTTCTTTCTCCCTTTCTTTCTTTCTTTCTTTCTTTCTTTCTTTCTTTCTTTCTTTCTTTCTTTCTTTCTTTCTTTCTCTTTCTTCCTTCCTCCCTTCCTTCCTTCCTTCCTTACTCCCTTCCTTACTTCCCTCCTTCCTTCCTTTCTTTTTGGTTTCTTCATATTTGCCTGTGTATCAAATCACTCTATCACACTTGCAATATAACTGGCTACTTAGTGGGAGTTTTTCCAATGAGTTAACTCCCAACTTTTAACCACTCCACCGTGGCTATTCCACTCGACAAGGCCCAACCTTGAAACTCATGGTGTCCTTTTCACCTATTGACCAGGCTCAGAGATGAGAGGAAACTGCTCTGTGTCTTCTGAAATTGGCACAAGAAATGTTAAGTCCTCCTCAACTCTTTATTTTGACCTTCCAGTTTTTCAGTATATCCTGATCTTGTTTGTTCGTTTCTCCAACCTCAGTTTTCTCCTCTCTCCTATCCCCAGTCTAGGGTTGGCTTAGCTTTCACAATTGCTCAACTACTTCTGATTCTGCAGGAATTGAGGCAGAATGAGAGAAAATGAAAAAAAAATCAATAAGTTTTGACTGCTTTTAGTGCCATATAATTTTTACATTGGTGTTTGATTTGGGGAGGAAAAATAAGTTTTCCATCATTGTCAGGAGGTAGCTGTGCCAGATCAGAATGGTTAGATTGGGGCAACCTAGCTTTCCTGGTCTGCCACATCCTATATAATAAAACCCTAATATGCAAATCGACCAAACGGCGGAACTATCAGTTGCTATGACACACACTGACACCAGGGGGCAGACACTCAACGCAGGAGCTGCCCCTCGTGGTCAGTGTGCTCCCACAGGGGGAGTGCCTCTCAGCCAGAAGCCGGGCTCACACTGGCAAGTGCAGCGGCAGTGGTGGGTGCCTCTCCGGCCTCCCATGGCAGTGCTGAGGACCCCCTGGGGATGTCTGACTGCTGGCTGTGGGGATTGGGCCTAAGCTGGCAGGTGGACATCCCCTGAGGGGTCCCAGACTGAGAGAGGGCCCAGGCTGGGCTGAGGGACTGCCCACTGCCAGTGCACAAATGTCGTGCACCAGGCCTCTAGTCTTGGAATAATCACTTATAATAAGTTAGTTAACATCTATAACCTCAGAACATCTATAATTCTATGATGAAAAATGTAAACTAGCATTTTTCATCATACAATTGTTGTGAGAATGTAATGAAATAAAGAATTTGAAGTGGAATCAACATCCTTGAGACACGCTTGCCATTAGTATAGCTACATACTTCTGCTCACACTACTATTGCCATCATGTGTTACTGCTCCTTCTCAAAGGATTCCCATTTGCTGCAGGCATGTTTTCAAGCATAAAGGCTCCATTTGCTGTGTTATAAATATGCTACCAAAAGTATGTGTACTTTGCTTTAACTGAAGAGACAGGCCTATGAATTTAAGAAGGCCAGGACTATGTCAGGTGTCCTATATCTGACACAGATTTGGTGTGCTGTGGAGCAGAACACAAGAGTGTCAGGATAGTGAGTACACCAACCTTCACAGTGTCTGGGGAGAGCTTGCAGTGGCTAAAGCCCCAAGACTGGTTGCCTCTGGCCACAATCAGCCATATCCCTTTACTCTCCCTCACCCCCCAGTTTCTGTGTATGCTATGACATGAGAGTTGGAAGCTTAATGAAACTCTGCCAATAGAGGAATAATTTTGGTAGATTCATATATATATATATATATATATATATATATATATATATAATGTATATACATGCACATACACATATTTGTTTGTATTTTTGTTTTTATTTTTATTTTTCTTCTGAGGAATTATCTATATATATATATACACACACAGGTACCAAAGATTTGGGGAATGTAATTATTCTACTGTACTGCAAGAAAGAGGGCAATTGCTTTCCTTTTAATTTGCTAAAACACTATTACATATGAAAATAAGTAAACAACATGACATTTTAGAGAATACATATAAACTACCTATCAGAATAATTTAGTTGCCTGGTCCATGAAGTTGTTCAGTGAACATTACTGGATTTAATGTATAAATAATAATGTCTTTCAGATTTTCATTAGGCTCATAGGATTCCCTAAACCATATGAGGTGTTTAAAAAATGCTTCTTAAATGAATGCCTATCTTATGAAAATGCATTGACCATTTCTTCAGAGTAATAATGTATGTGGGCAATGTAAAGGGTCTTATTTTAAGTTTTATTAACTTAAACATGGTGTCAAAATAATTATCATGGAAAGGGGCTTTATTCTCTTAGAAAATATGCACATCAACTATAGATGGAGAGTTATATGTTGGATGGATTATATAGTGTGTTTTTCACAAAGCATCCTCTGTCCTCCTCAACTTTATAGGAAGTTTCATTGTCTTCTCATAGAAACCAGCCTTCCTATCTTTGTGTTTGAGAATTACAAGCCACTGTCATTCTGCAGTGGAATTTTTCAGATGTCATTTTGTGCTTTACACAGGATCCAGGAACCGTCCACTCTGCATTGTGCTCAGACACTTCACATCCGCATTCCCACTCCTGTGAAGCTTTCTGTTACAATGCATGTTTCTACATCTTGGTCTCATTTTATTTCAATACCGTGGCTGATTAACCACAAGCTATAGAAGCAGGAATTAGAAAGTAAAAGAAATAACTTTATACAGAACCATTGTCAATAGAAGGTGACACAGGCTGAAGTGATAATAAAAGTTAAATGGAGAATATATCAAGTTAATGTATGGCATAATCACAATCTCCATGGAACGTTTGTTTTATTGTGATGTTAGGGGAAGCAAGCATAGTCTATACTGTTGAATTCCTGAAGGCCAAAATAACCTTTACATAAATGCAACCTACTGAGAGACTAAGAAGTAATTTTAGTGTATCAGTGAAATTTTTGTAATGATGTTATAACTTTTCACAGTCTTTATAACAAATATATGGAAATATGGACTCAAGAATAAAACTTCACATTCTACTACTGGGAGCTAGTAGGAAATAAAGTATGGTATAAATCATTATATATAAAGTCATGCCCAGAGATAGGAAACAATTCCAAATCATTGACACTGATTATGTCAGTCACTCACAAAACACTCACTGGCAATGCACCTGTTAAAACTAAAAAAAGATAGTTATAAGCAAATAAAATAACATTATTTTACTCATTGGGAAGTGAACATTCAGAAACTATTATCCTAATGGTTAGAGCAGCCACAAGTTGTTGTGGGAAGTGAGAAATGTTAGCCTCCACCCCCAATATTGTGAGTGCAATAGATTGCAAGGTAATCAAGCATCCCAATTATACATCTCCATATATCACTTTTGAGTGGAATTAAAAGAATGTGCATGATGTGTGTGCATTCTAGGCATTAATAATGGCAGCAGCGGCAGCAGCGGTGGCAGTGGTATAGGCTATCTCATAGACAAATGCATACCTGTGGTATCTTTCCTCAGTCTTAGAAGTTATAATGAAGGAATATTGCAGTTTTAATCCAGGTAGGGCTTTGTGCACTTATGTCACTACATCCTGGAATTGAGTCCCTTTACTTTCTGAAACCAGTAATTGTGTGTCCTTTGTGCATCCAGTGATAAACTTATACATTTTAAACTTATAAATGCCTGGTACATAAACCAGAAATACTAATTTGTGAATAAGAATTATTTCCAATGACTGCAAGGCTTATAAACTCTGCCACAAGAAAATTACTTTCTTTTAGTAACAAACTGTGTAGGAAACCAAATTGCCCATCAAATGTTACTTTGGTGGCATAAAAATGTATAGGGATAGTTTAATTTTTTATTTCATAAAAAATGACTCCCAGTTCACAGTGGAGAACTGGACTCCCATCAAGCCCTCTAAATCCGGTATTTTCTTTAGAATCTGATAGATATTATTAAATCAACTAGTGTCCCAGTGCACGAAATTCATGCACATTAAAAGGGAATTAGAGAATATATTTTAATATTGCTATTTGACCTTTCTCTATAATAGAAGTGTCAGAAATGAAAGAAAATTAGTAAAATGTATACGAAAATCTACCTCCTGTCAGAGTCTGGGGCCCACCATGGGACCCAGAATCAAGTCCCCACCCACCTGCACACGCCTCGAAATCACGCGAGACCCAGACCCTTGTCACCTTGAGTTAGAGGCCCTTGCCTTGTACAATCAGCTTTAGCAATGGAGAATTGGGGCAACTGAGGATTTCTTTCCATGGCGACTTTCTCGGGGCCAGTTTTCTTCAGAAGGTGATGTTAGAGATACACACTCTGTAATGCCTCTAATTTAATATAATTTCAGTGCAGAGAAGATGTCAGAAGATAGTTCTATAAAGCTCTGAAATTTCTTTGAAAAATAATCATTTGAATAGGATTACATTAAAGACACTATTTTAGTACATTTCTTTGTGGTTTGCTACTTTTATCCTTATAGAATAGCTTTGTTTTGTCAGAATATTTTGTACTTTAAGTTACATCATTTTGAACCCAAACTAAGCCTCATTTAGCCAAGGTTTGTGCATTTCATAATCTGAGCACGAAATCTTGAGGGATTATTATTATTTTTTTGCTTTAGTTTCCATGTTCTTATTTTTCCCTTCTCCTGCTCTTCCTTTCAAAATACAATATTTACAAATGTTATTCTCCCTCAACTTTTTTTAAAAAATATGTTTTTATTGATTTTTTACAGAGAGGAAGGAAGAGGGATAGAGAGCTAGAAACATCGATGAGAGAGAAACATCAACCAGCTGCCTCTTGCACACCTCCCACTGGGGATGTGCCCGCAACCAAGGTATATGCCCCTGACCGGAATCGAACCTGGGACCCTTCAGTTCGCAGGCCGATGCTCTATCCACTGAGCCAAACCGGTTTTGGCCTCCCTCAACTTTTACCTACTATGAATGCATTCTATACTTTTCCCATCTAGTATCTTTAATTTCAGTGTATCCTCTAAGTAAGGTTAAATTCCCCTACACCCAACATACTACACATCATTAAAAATTACCAAATGCCATATTTTTCCAGGACAACTTCCAAACTGACAATGAGAGTATCATTCTACTTCCTCTGTGCTTCTTTACAAAATTCTATTCTTAATCACTACATTTTACATTTTGTTATAGTTACTCTAATAGAAAGGCTCTTTTTGGTTCTAAATGACAGACAATCCAACAGGTGTGCAACAACAACAGCAAAACTCATATCCTGGTTGTACAACTGGGAAGTACAGTGGTGGGTCAATCCAGTTTCTCAAAAGTGGCATCGTGAAACGTTTTCCTAGCGTCTCTCCCATTTGTGCTTTCTAGTGAGGGCTCCCTCTGAGACACACTCTTCCCTCTGGGTGTCTCATAGGCACCTCCAGGATTATATCCTCACATTTTAATTTCTCTTCTCTAATATTTTCAACCAGAGTCCAATAATTAATATCTCTCCATAGCCTGTCTTGCATCACATATAAAAAAATCTATTATTAGGGCAAAGGGATGGAAAACAATGACTCACAAGGTACATGTTTGTCCCTTAGGCCAGGAAGAAAGGATTAATTTCACCAGCATTGCTTTGAGAATGGAGAGGGAGGGAGTTGTTCCAAAAGGAAAACCAAGATTCTGTTGTTAGAGGAAAGTGATGGGGAAATTATATTTGTCTATATTGAATATAACAGGGAATGTGCTGTATGTTTTAAGCCTTCCATAGCATCCTAGAGTAAATTTAAATGCTTATTAAATAAAGAGCATTTGCTCAGTTAAACAAAAGTAATTTCATAGTTTTAGAGCTAGATTTTCATGTTGTTTGTGTATTTGCTTTTACTAAGAGAAGGAGCCCTATAGTCACCACTGCTCCTCTGTTTGAACTGTTCCTCCCTCTTGTTCTCGTCCTTTCCTTATCAGACCGTGCTCCCAGAAAGGGCAGTAAACTTAATCACACTAACGTGTGACAGAATAATAGCAGCGCACAGTACTTACTCTCTCTGAGTGTGTGCCTTTCACAAAAAGTAAATCAAAGTTTTGAAGTAAAAAAAATTCAACTATTTATTTATTCAAAAAATATTCATTGAGCACCCTGGCTTTGGAGCTATCTGTTTTCCTGGCATTACACTAGAGAAAAATTACATTCCTAGGTAATATATTAGCCTAAACCAACAAGGGAAAATGTATTCTCTGTTTATTGTTGGAAGGAGTCTTATGGCTTTGTGTCTGTATAAAGGACCTATTTCTGCAGAACAGGGAATGGGATAGGGCTGTCACTACTATCCCAGTTTTTTTGTTTTGTTTTATTTTTTGTTTTTGTTTTTAAGGATAGTTTTCCTTTTTTAAATATACATGTTACAGGATAGACATGTAAATTCTTTAAGTGCAATTTAAAAACTGTTGCTTCAAAATCACTTCATATTTCAAATCATTAATGTCTTTTAAAAGCAAAAATTTGTCCTACAATGTGAGGATATGTTGTGGGTTTTTTTAAGAGATTTATTTAGCATATCACATATATCTGGGCCCTACTACACTTACATTTTAGTTTTACTTTTCATTCCAAGAAATGGTATTCTCTTGAATAAAGGTCGTCTCTACTGCCCTTTCTGCAGCTCCTTTTTTCTGTTCATTCTGTGAGCATCCTCTTACTCATCCTCAACTTTGGGTAGAGTGAGACTGAACAGTCAGACCCTAGGATAGTTGTAGTTTCCCGCACACAGGAAGAGTGTGTCTGTGTGTGATGACTGAGTCAGAACATTTCCTTTTCACGTTATATTTTATTGCTCTCCCCCACCCAACAGAGTCCATTCTCTTCTCATTGTAGATGTTAACACTTCCTTGAACTTGCTGTGTGACTAAACAAGTGAATGCATTGTATGTGTTTTGCTCCTTTACCTTGTCCACTTGATTAGTTCTCATTCATCCTTTAAAAACCACTCACAGGGCCCTCTTTCTGTGACACTTTCTTCCTGCCTGTAAATAGAGCCACTTTCTTTGCTCTCTCTCCTGCAACGCCGCATGCTGAACTTTACTTGCCACTCTGTGCTCTGATGGAGCTACATGTCTGTTCACTAAATATATGGTCTCTAGGAGTGCATGGCCTCTGTCTTAGTATCTCTTCATCTTTCACAATTAATAAAAGTGCCTGGCTCATAGCAGATGTTTAACATATTTGTTCAATGGATTAAGCTGTGGCACAAAACGTTACTTTTCATAAGGCACCTCCAGTTTACTAGTATATTAGCAGCTGCCTAGAGAAATATCTCAAAAAGGATCATAAGACTAAGTAAATGAAATCCAGTATTCTGTTGTCATTCACCAACAGGCTCTGCTATGATTATAATGTGAGGTTTTGGGAGCTGACAACATATATGCTTCTGTTTGGCATGCTAACCTAAAGGACTACTCAAAAATTTAAAAATACCAGTTTTCTCTCTTCCTATTAAAATTTCAAGCATTTTTCCAACAATATGCTTCTTTTCAAGAACAAGATGGGTTTTCTTATCATGTAGCTACTCATCATCCCATATTTTCCAATGAATGTAGCAATCGTTACAGGGTCATATGATTTGATATATGTACATTAACCATACTCATCCATATTTACTTCTAGCTGTGATGTTACGGTATTCTACAGGGCTGTATTTATACACATATGTATCTCCATGTCTTAGAATAGTTCTGGGCATATAGTGGTATGTGGTTGTTACTCAATAAATGTTTGCTGAGTTGAGAAGCAGCTTAAATTAAGGGCAAGAAAGGAATAAAAGTTTCATGATGGAAAGAATAGTCTCTGAGGGCTAGTATGTATATATGTATGAGAGGAACACAGATACAGAAATCATGAATTATAAATAAGTGAGAACAATTGCATAGAGTGCATCATGATTATGTATACAATTTTATGTGGACCTCAATTTCTTACTAGTAAAATGAGGCTGTTGATTTTTATCATTTCTGAGATACTGGTTTCTCTGATACTACCCCAATCCAAAATAATAATCTATAATAATAAAAGTGTAATATGGTAATTAGACTGGACATCCTCCCGGATGTCCTTCCGGACTACCTTCCAGATGAAGCTGCAGCAGCAGGGGCCAAGACAGTTGCCATGGCGGCAGGGGCCGAGCCCCTTGCACAAATTCTGTGCATTGGGCCTCTAGTAATAATAATAATAATAATAATAATAATAATAATAATAGCAACTCTTATCTCAGTAGTTCTATATTTTTAGTCTCATTGCTTAAATCGTCAAAATAAATATGATCACACTATAGCGAAAGAAAGAGAAGAAAAGGAAAAGGGTGCATAGTAGGTGTTGAATAATTTATTTTTGTTTGTATATTAATTCCCTATTTATTATCCAAAAGCATTATTCTAATAGCCTATTTCAATTGATAATGGATTGAAATAGCCACAAAATGACAATGCTAGAAGGATTTCTTCCTAAATCCTTTATTTATGGGTCCTGTTTCTCACATAATGGAACATCCTTTATAGCAGATTGAAATAGAGTTTTAAACTGATTTCATTATAGCTATAATGTAAAATGTAAGTAATCTATTCTGAATATAATAGAATAATGCCTATATGCTTTTTTTTTCTTGTGCATTTTTCTGGAGAGCCTAATATTTTCCACAAATTAACATGTTATATATATATATTATAAAATGCTATTTTAAAATATATTTTACTAGAGGCCCGGTGCACGAAATTTGTGCACTCAGGGGAGGGGGGGCCTCAGCCCAGATTGAGAGAGGGCACAGTCAAGGCCAAGGGACCCCACAGGTGCAGGATCAGGGCCGGGGAGGGACGTGGGAGGTTGGCCAGCCAGGGAGGGACCACAGGAAGGCTCCAGGGCGTGTCTGGCCCATCTCACTCAGTCCTGATTGTCTGGAACCCAGCAGCAAGCTAACCTACCAGTCGGAGCATCTACTCCCTGGTGGTCAGTGCACGTCATAGCGAGCAGTTGAGCGACCTTAGCATATCATTAGCATATTACACTTTGTTTGGTTGAATGGCCAACTGGATGACTGGACACTTAGCATTTAGGCTTTTATTTTATATTATAATATAAATGTATATTATAGAAATAATGTATAACATTTAAAAAATAATATACTAAAATATATATGTTTCTACACAATACACTGAAGTTTAATAAGGTTTTTTGGAGTTGGAGAAGCATTGTCAAAGCAATAACTAAGAAATATACTTAGTGTTGGTGAGATATACTGAAGGTGATCAACAGCCAAAAGACAAGGAATAAAATGGCTATGTGATGATAAGAAAACAAACACATATGTATATGCATGCACACACATACACACTAGCTCACCTGCAGGACTGAAGCACAGAAATGTGGAACTGACCATTAGGTTGGAGGAGGGCCAGTATCCATGTCTTGGCTTTTAGCAGATATTTTCAATTTCTTAATTGTTTCAGTAGAAATCATTATATAATGGCTTCAGATTCTAAAAACTGTGTCATTAAGAGGCTTTTGGTATACCATTTGCAAATCAGGCTGTGACTTCCAGTTTATGGTGCTTTTTTCTTTATACCTCTTTATCTGGCTTCTCCAGGCACCAAGAGTGAATTGTACTCCGACTGTCCTTAAAAATGCACCGTGATGATGGGATGGTGGGCATTTGTTAATACCTATTCTACGAGCACGCATTACTCTCTCACCCATACATTGATTTATTAACTGTGATAGTGGGCTGAGCTAATGGCAGACACCCACAGAAAATTAGAGAGCAGAGAGAAGGAAGAGGCCAGAGTAGTTGCCTCATAACCTCTTTCTTACCTGAGGTGGCATCTGAAGCAGCGACTGTGTTTCTTGGTCACAACGAAAAGAGGTAAAGGTATGAGGAAATCCTGTACCATCTGTAAAAACACAGTCTGAGTGGTGTCATTTAATACTTTCCTCACCAAAGCATCATGTAAAATGGTTATGCACATTTTAGAATGTGACATGCATTATTAAATAGTTCTTAACCACTTGCGGCTTGAAATAACTTCAAGAAATACTTAGAAAAAATGAGGTAGGAACGGCCTGCTTGAAACAGCATTGCTCCAAAACTGCCAGATTTGGTGAGGGCTCCAGAGTGTTTTCCAATCCCAGTGTTTCCATAGCTCCCAGGACAGATCAGGATCTAGCGCCGAAGACTAGAATACAACACTTGCATCTTCAAGATGTGACTTAGACCCGAGCCTGCACTCTCCAGGAGGTATGTTGGCAACTGCACTGAGCATGACAGACACTGAGATAGATTTTGAAGCAAAAGAAAAGAAAAAGAATTCTAAGGTCATGAAAGCGGCTTACACGTTTTTAGGAAGTTACATTGCTTTTCTGTTCTAGCTCTGCACTCGGGCTGTGAGCTTAGCTTTTGCCCATCACTGTGCCCTTGCCATGGAGGGTAAGTTTTTCAGATAATAGCCCGAGCACTCTCATGAAAGAGAAAAGCAAGCAGTGTTCTTGAGATGCTGCCAAAGGAGTAAAGCTAGCAAGAAATAACTCCCCCAGGACGTGCGGTAAGCCGTTCAAATAATATACTCAACCACAGGGCGTGAAAGGAATCAGTCCCCATCTTAACCAGAACCTTCTCTCAGAACCTGCCATTTCTTG
Source organism: Myotis lucifugus (assembly GCF_000147115.1). Classification (NCBI taxonomy): domain Eukaryota; kingdom Metazoa; phylum Chordata; class Mammalia; order Chiroptera; family Vespertilionidae; genus Myotis; species Myotis lucifugus. Next base: position 3,530,852 of record NW_005871166.1, read on the forward strand.
TAGATCAAAAGGTAATGGAAGAAGAATATTGTGGGTTTTTATTTATTTACTTAAGCAGCATTTCTTTTCTTCAGTAAAAATTAGCATTGATCCATGGAGGATCAGTATTGCATTTTTTAAATTTTTATTTTTTGAAATAATTATATAAGTTTCCAGAATGTTGCAAAATCATACAGAGAATTCCCTTATACCCTTCACTAAGTTTTCCCCCAATTATCTTTTCTAACTGCAATATAATATCAAAACCATCAATGTGTTCTAAAAAAGTGAATATTATACACTATCCATGAAGGGATGCTTTTAAAAAATTTTACTCAATTCATTATATAAATGTCAAGTGTACAAGTTCATAATATGACATCTGCTTACTGTATTGTGTGCTCACCAGCCAAAGCCTAATCTACTCTCACCATCTATTTGGTTCCCTTTACCCTTTTAGTCTTCACCCCACCCCCTCCTCTCTGATAACCACTATTCTGTTGTCTGTTTCTATGCCTTTATTTTTTGTTTGTAAATGTTTATTTTGTTTGTTCACTTGTTACTTTTTGCTTTATATCCCACATATGAGTGAAATCGTGGTTCTTGCCCTTCTTCCCCCCCCCCCTTTATGGACAATAAATCTTAACAGTAGATGTCTTTTTGGTTCTGAGGGCTACTGAAAGGGGTCTGCACACCCTCAGTATTTGTTGATCTAAATTTGACATTTTAGAGTGCATTTTTGGTGATCACAGTTATTTGATTAATTAATATCTTTCAAATGTCTTTGCAAGCCTTATGTGCCATTGTTTACTGGTTCAGGTTTAGTGTCCATTGTGATAGAAGCTTCACCATATTGGAGTGTAGAACAGAAAAATGTCATTTGACAGTTTGGTAAATACTGATGGTGTTTACTGGGAATTTCCTGGTTCAGGAGCTCTGGTTGTATCATGACTGATATTTACATAAATATAACAAAGGTAGGACCATGTAAACAGAACACTTTAAACAAAAACTCAGCAATGACAAACAATAAAATTATTCTCAGACTGATAAATTTGTTGAGTGTATCTGCCAAATTAGGACTAATTAGTCAGGATGAATTAGAAGGATTGATGATAGAAAACCAAGATGAACCAATCAGAATAGAATTAAACAAATAATATAAATCTGAAAAATGTGTGGCTGCTGATATATTCCTTTGAAAATGTCTTCCAATTTTTAATCTGGGTATTCACATCATTTTCTCCATCTCATATACTTTCCCTCATAGGCGCCATGATTTAACGTACTATGTTCACTGCTGTAAAGTTCATTTCAAATGCAATTCTATAGAGTTTCCAAATTCATCAACAGGAAGATTTTTATATTTTTATTTCTCTTTTCTGAGCCCCTGTATATGGCTTTTCTTACATTTTTCTTTAAAGTATAATTAGTTTTATATTGTGCCTTACTGCTACCATCTGCCAAATTAGAAGCATACTGAGGACACAATCTGCATTTTTTTTATTTGTATGTTCCAACCCAGAAAACTGCATTTCTTAGATTTAGTTTCTGTGCTTGATAAATGGCATTGGGTTTAACTTCTCATTTTTAATTAGCTATTTGGCTACCAATGGAAATAACATAAAAATGGCCAATTCGGACTCTATCATGAAGCAACTTGTGTGTACCACCAAGCGAACTCACCCTTTCTCCTAAAAAGTAGAGAATTATATAACTATGCAAAGATTGCGCTTTTTGGAACACAAAGAGAAGGAAGAGGAAAGAAATGTGTTTGTTTTTTCTTCTACTCAAGTGATGCAAGCAAACTTGCCAAAGAATATTGCCAAGTACCTCACCACCATTTATCATTCATTCTCTGTATCCTGGAAACTTTTGAGAGGCTCCCTTCAATGTTCAAGATGGTGTCAGAAACCACTGAGGTCTTGGAGGAAGCTGGGCACCACCCACCTGCTCCCATGTCAATGTGGCTATCAACCCAATGGCATCAGCAGTGCTACCCACATTCCCACTCAAATGAGCATACACTCTCCTCCATGGTCTCATACAAGTTCAGTGTTGTGACTGCCTGAAAGTTGGCCGTGGCAGTAAGATAGAGCATATATAAAACATTAGTGCAGTGCCTGCCACATAGTAAATGTTCGATAGATGCTACTTATTGTGTAAAATACAGTAATACACCTGTCATATATGAATGGTAAAGCTATTTAGACTCTGGAAATCTGCAGAGATTTATCCACTGGCCTAATGAGCTAGTTAAGGACCTATACACACTAGAACCTCTAAAAGAGGCATTAGCTGATACCACACTTTCAGCTATTAGTATAAAATCCCCACATTACTGCTGGCTCATCGTTGCTGAGGAAGATAATTGCAGGAACTAATTTTATTGAGACAAATTTTATTGAGCAGAAATAAAAAATTAAGCTGAGTTTATGATGGCAGAAATCAGAAGACAGGATGCCAAGGGATATGGTAGATAACATTAAGCCCTGGTGCATTTACTTGTCATCTCTCTGTCATTAAATGCCACTCACCCATCAGAGGAATATGTGTGTTCAGCACACATACTGCCACCCTTCCCACCAAAAAAATCTCACCCTTGGGGGCTTAGCCACATTCTAGGACAGGAAATACGAGTTTGCTAGGTATAAGGTACTGAGAAACCATCTCTGTAAATCAGCACACTACAGTGCATGGATCTGAAATGCACACTGCTCATGCTTCTTCTCCACAAGTAGCATTTTTTTTTTGCCATTATGTGAATTTATTGCCTGCAAACTATGCCACAGCCTCAGAAACTGAACTCCCATATTAATCCAGAGAAGAACATGGTGATAATCTCAGTTCTGTCTTCAAAGATATATTATATGCAGCTCTCTACAAAAGGAAGGAAACGTATTGCTTTTTCTATGCTAGTTAAGCTTGGATATTCCTGGTCTATAAAATGTCAGTAGCTATGAATTGTCCTGGAAACTGCTGCATGATTTTAAGACGATTCCTCTGTACACTGGAGATCTGGCTTCAAAGAAAACATTCTTTATCTGCTTGGGTGCCCAGCCTGCATTTTTCATAACTCCAAAAATAAACACTGGTACTACAGCCATGAAGAGTAGCTCTATTGACATAGAAACAGAAAGCAGACGGTAATTATTTTAGCCATCCTAGTAAGTATAGCTAATTCTTTTTCTAATCTGTCATATACAATTTAAAGCCATATGTCCCCAAGGTCAAACTTTCTAATGCCTAACAACAATAGGAAAAATAAAATATATGATATTTTATCTCAATATTATAGTGTCATCTTCACTTTGGGTCAGATGCAGAAGTACCAATTTTTCAATTATAAAAGTATTTCATGATCCCAACAGACAATTTTGAAGAAAAAAATATCTATATACACACACACAAAGAGGCCCAGTGAATGACATTCGTGCACTTGGGGGGGAGGCCCTCAGCCTGGCCTGCGCCCTCTCACAGTCTGGGAGCCCTTGGACCTAAGCTGGCAGTCCAACATCCTTAACGCTGCTGCAGAGGCAGGAGAGGCTACCACCACCGCCACTGTGCTCGCCAATCATGAGCTGGGCTTTTGGCTGAGCGGTGGTCCCCGTATGGGACGCACTGACCACCAGGGGGCAGCTCCTGCATTGAGTGTCTGCCCCCTGGTGGTCAGTGCAAGTCATAGCGACCAGTCCTTCAGCCGTTCAGTCGATTTGCATATTAGCCTTTTATTATATAGGATATATACACACACACACCACACATCTATAAAATTAGGAACTCCCAATTCTGGTCATGCTGGTGTAACTGGAACTAGACTTAGCTTCTTACCCTAAACAGCCAGAACAATGGTGGAGTATATAAAACATTTGACATTGGGCAAGGGTAAACTGTGATTCAGAGAGAATGGAAAAGAACAAGAAGAGACTTATAGTCACCCTGGAATTCTGCCTGGAGTCATTTTCCAAAATATACTGCAGGGAGGGGGGCCATAAGAGAAGCATTGATCATTTGAAAAGACAGATAAAAATATAGGAAGATAAGGAAGGCAGAATTTGCAGAGCAGGACGTAAGCAGAGAAAGAGTTACAAAAATACACATATGGGTCTGTGGAATCTGTTACTGGAAACTCAGCTATGCATATATGTATGATGGAGTCCTAGAAGGCTAAGAAGAGATCCATTGGAGAGATGTGAGGCGAATCCCCCTGGGATTGCTCAGGACTGGGGACCTCAAGAGGTCTGTCCAGTCAGAGTAGAGAGACCTTTATAAACACCTGAGACATTCTGTAGAGACCACAGAAATGCCTCACCTTAAGGAAAGGTGACTACAATAAAGCCCACTCTACACCAGCTTTGAAAGGATAAAGTTAACCCCAAATTTTTTAATTGCCTATAGAAACAAAGTTCAGTGATTTTTAAAGAAAGACAGAAAAATTAAAAACTCAAAGACATTCAGTAAAAATTACCAGCAATGAAAAGATCAAAAAAATGTAATCTACAACCAGGAAAAAATCAGTCAGTGGAAACATATTCATAAATGACAAATGATGGGATTAGCAGATAAGAATTTTAAAACAACTACTATAAATATGCTCAAGATATTTAAAAAAAACATAAGATACATGAGGAGATAAATGTAAGACATTAAAAATAGAACCATATGCAACTTCTAGAACTGAAAGATAAAATACATCAGATGAAAAAAAAATACAGGTGGGATTAAGATCAAGAAGGTATTACAGGAAAAAAACTATTAGTGAGCTTGAATACATACTATTAGAAACCATCTCAACTGGAGCACAAAGAAAAAAATACTGAAAGAGCTGTGATAATGTCTTGAGAACAGTACATAAATGGTAACTTGTTATTGACAAAAGTGTGAAAATTATTCAATGTCAAAGGAAAGTTTTTCAACCAATGAATGCTAGAATTTGATATCTATATCAAAGAATGAACCTAAGAACCTAAAACTTTAACTTATGCTATTTACAGAAACTAAAGTGGCATAGTTTCATGACCTTGGGGTAGACAACAAGTTTTTAGACAGGGGACATGAAGCATCCTATATAATAAAAGGGTAATATGCAAATTGACCCTAGTGGCAAAACAACCAGGAACGACTGGTCGCTATGATGTGCACTGACCACCAGGGGGCAGATGCTCAGTGTAGGAGCTGTCAAGCTATAGCAACTTTGCAGAGTGCCCTCTCGCACTTCAGGACCCCTTGGGGGAGGTCGGACTGCCGGTTTTGGCCCGATCCCCACAGGCTTGGCCAAGGGACCCCCCCTGCCGGAGGGACCCCGCTCACTCCACAAACACCCTTTGATGCAGCCAGCCGGGGAGGGACTGCAGGAGGTTGGCTCAAGGGTGTGTCCTGCCCATCTTGCCCAGTTCCGCCCTGCAGGCCACCTTCCAATTAATTCCCTTTCAATGTGCATGAATCTGTGCACCAGGCCACTAGTAAATAATAAAGGAGATAAATTAACATTTCTCAAAATAAAAACTGTCTACTTTTAAAAATATTTCACTAATAAAATGAAAATTCAAGCCACACATTGAAAAACATACAATACTTATATCTTGTATATATAAAACATATAAGAATACTCACAACTCAACAATAAGACAAATAGCCCAATTTAAAGCTAAATATGCAAAATACTTGAACAGACAACTTTATACAAAAAATAATGGATAATAATGTGAAGGGATATTCAACATCTTTAGTTATCAGGGAAATGCAAATTGAAAACCCAATGAGGTACCACTTCCCAATAACTAAAAATGGTTACAATTTAAAAGCCTGCCAATACCAAATTTTAGCATTTGTGAAACAACTGGAATTCTTAGATGTTGCCACACCTGTGAAGAGAGATGACAGTTTTGTGGTTTTTTTTAACTTTGTGTTGTTTTATTTCCCTCCTTGGCATTTACCCAAGAAAAGTGTTCACACAACGGCTTGTACATAAATTTCCTTATCACCATTCTTTATAATATTCAAACAATGGAAACAACCCAAATGCTCACTAATAGACAAATGGATAAACAAATTGTAGTATAATCACACAATAGACTACTTCTCAGCACACATAGCAACAAAAGGGAACAAACAACTAATATATGCAACAAGATTGGTATCTCTCAGATGTGTGCTGAATGGAAAGGAGCCATGCACAAAAGCCAATGACGCTGATGCCTTCAAGAAATGTGCTGGTTGAACAAATCCATATATGAAAGTGTCTACACTATTTATATGAAATTCTAGAATATCTATAGTGACAGAGAGCAAAGCAATAGTTCGCTGCTGCTTATTAGGATTGTGGTCGTTGCGATGGGGCAGATAAGAACTTTTTGGAGTGACAGAAATGTCCTATATATTGATGATGGTGTGATTATCTTTGTCAAAAGCTACTGAAAGGTTCCCCTAAGATAGGTGCACTCTTTTTTTATGTTACTTATACCTCAATATATTAAGCCACCCATAATTTTATACCCAGTGGTCATCACCATTAGCACTTTATATGTCCCCATTCAGATCAATATGAATGTATACATTTGATGTTATATAATTAAAAGTATCCCTTAAGGAGAATAAATACTTTGTTTTGAGCCTTATCTGATTTTCTGCATCCTTCTTTAGGATAAAGTCTTAGTAATGGAATTACTGAGCCAAAGGGTTTGAACATTTTTAATGTTCTTCCCACATATATCCTAATGAATTTTTAGAAATTTATTGCAATTTACATTTACCGGGTCTGTGTTATATTTTTAACTAAAAATTGTATACATTGTTTATGTTTGTGTTTTCCTTGCCCAATAATAGCTCATAAGAAAAATTGAGGGGGAGGGGTAAGTGGGAAGATGTAGATCAAAGTGTACAAACTTTCATTTGTAAAAAGAATAAATTCTGAGGATCTGATGTACCACATGGTAACTCTAGTTAGTAATACAATGTCCTATATTTGAAAGTTCCCCAAAGCACACCTTAAGCATTCTTCCATACCCGCACAAAAATGTGAGGTGACTGATGAGTTAATTATCTCAATCTCGGTAATTATTCCACAATGTATACTTACGTTAAATCAGCATATTGTACACTTAAAATACATACAATCATACTTTTCAACTATTCCTCAGTAATGTTGGGAGGAAAGAGGAAAAGAGAAGAAAACTTTGCTCCCTGACTTCAAAGTTAATTGATGCTATAGTGCAGACTGTGACTACTTCCCTAGTTCCCCTGTAGAGCCAAGTGCTATCGTGCACATGATTTTCCTATAAAGGCCTGTGTGTTATGCATTAGATGGGAGTGATGATATGCTCAAGACGATCTGAAGCATAAAAATATGGAAGGAAGAGAATGGAGCCAGACGCTGAACAGGGGTGTCTGGGAAAAGCGCGTGCTTTTACAAATTATTGTTTGGACTATTATTTTAACGCTGCTTCCGATGAACACATTTTGACTAAAACTGAGAGAAATGACACAGTTTGCTTTCCTCTATTTTCCAGCACTTGAGTCCTAGTCGCCTACCTTGCAGCTTGAATCACCTGGGACAAAAACAATGGGCAGTGAGCATTTACATCACTTAGGGGGAAGCTGCACTCACGCTGCTGACAACCCTCTCTCTGTGGAGAGACCATTGCTGCAGCTCAGTAAAGCAATTTGCTCTCTGGGCATTGTAATAGTGTGGTTATACGCCTGTACACAGGCAAGCCTCTGAAGCAGAAACATATTAAAGTTTTTAGAGTGAGTTCAATAAACCATAGCAATAATTCAAGTTCAAATTTCTCAGGATACCAGGCATATTGCATTCCAGTTTTCATTGCAAGTTTGTGGGAACGAGAGCATTTTTTATACAAAAAAAACCAAAAAACTACCAACAGGACCTTTTTAGAAAGGAATTAGCTAGCCCCTCCCTGTAAGGCATCATTTTATTATTCATTTTGGCCTTGTGTGTTCAAATTAAGTGTCACTACTAACAAAGACTGCATATTTGTGAATAACACCAGTAAAATGCATCTGTGAGCTAAAACCTAGTAGATAGTATAGCCGCATTGGCACCCACAGGGACAGAGAAAAGAAATAAAGGAAAGCATAAACAATGACAAAAATCAGCATCCGCTCTCATGTTAACTCAAGGACAGAAGTACAGAGGCTGCTCCCAGGGCTATTTCTGTGACACTTAATAGAGAGAAAGTCTTACTATTTGGCCATTAGTGACATAGTCAACCATGATGCTAGGTGAATTACATTTAGCACCTTATTTACCTTTACGAGCAAGTCTATGAGGAAGTGGCATGGGGAAACTGAGGCATGGTGTGAATAAGTGGTTGTCTGAGGCTCATCAGCAAGTAGAGACCAAATGTAAATCTCAATCTGTTTGCTTCCGACCTGCCTCTTCCTTTTCACAGATGCCCCGGTTATCTTTTGAGGTTCCTTCTGATACATAGCAAAAGTCAAGTGTGGCAGTGTTGGAACCTCAGATGGTAAAACAACAAAGTCTGAAGGTCTTTTGCATAGGTCAGCAGTAGTAAGACCCAGGTTAGCTTAAAATGCTACCATTCGTTCATTCCCTGGCTGTTTATATAAAAGTACTATGTTGTACTCAAATCTACTGAAAATGGAAAACATTCATTCTTTTACAGTTAGCAGAGATATCATTGCTCAATTAGAGGTCTTTTGCTCAATTAAAGTCCCTATGTTGACAAAAACAACACCAACAGCTATCATTTACGAAGTCTTACTTTGTCCCAGGCACTGTGCTAACTGCTGAACATATCTTACCCCATCTAACTTCTGTTTCATCTCTGACAGGTAGATCGAATTATCTACATTTTAAAGAAAAAAAGTAGCTTTTCTTAAGTTCATTCAATTATTTCACAGATATTTAAGGAACATATTTTATGTGCCATGTACAGAGTATAGATATGAATAAAACAAAAGAAATAATCTGGGCTGATATAATTTTGAATAACTTGGTGTCCCCTTCAGAGTGGTGAAGGAAAGGTGACATTTACGATGAGAGCTGAGAGTCAAAAAGTATGAAGAGGATTTCAGATAAAACTGCAGTGGCTGGGTCAGCATGGGTGAGGAGGAGAATGCTATCGGAAGAAACTGAAGATATAAGTAAGGTGAAATCATAGAGAGCTTTGTAAGCCTAGTTAAGTTGCATTCCTATTTCAAGTGGTATATTCAAATCCCTTAACTAGGTTATAAGCAAGGAGCTAAATGGCTCGATTTAATTTTTTAAAGAATAAATGCTGCAATAAACATAGGGATGCATATATCTTTGCAAATAAATGTTTTTAGGTTTTTCAGGTAGATTCCCAGAGGAGGGATTGATGGGTAATATGATAACTCTATTCTTAATTTTTTGAAGAACTTCCATACTGTTTTCCAGAGTGGCCACACCAGTTTATATCCCTACCAGTAGTGAAAGAGAGTTTTTTTTTTCTCCACAACCTCTCCAGTATTTGTTATTACTTGTCTTATAGATAATAGCCATTCTAATACATGTGAGGTGATATATCATTGTAGTTTTTTTATAATGGTTCTATTGATTTCAGAGAGAGAAAGGAGGAGGGAAAGAGAGAAACATCAATGATGAGAGAAAATCATTGACTGGCTGCCTCCTGTACACCCCCTCCCCTGTCCCGGGGATCAAGCCCTCACCCCGGGCATCGAGCCCTCAACCCGGGCATGTACCCTGACCGGGAATCTAACCAGTACCTCCTGGTTCATGGGTGGACACTTACCCACTGAGCCACACTGGCTAGGCTGTCTCATTGTAGTTTTGATTTGCATTTCCCTAATAGCTGTAGAAATAGTGTGTCTTTTTGTGTATCTGTTGGCCATTTGTAAGTCTTCTTGGAAGAAGTGTCTGTTCAGGCCCTTGGACCGTTTTGTAACTGTGTGTGTGTGTGTGTGTGTGTGTGTGTGTGTGTGGTGTGGTATGTGGTGTGTGGAGTTGTGAGTTTTTATATATTTTGAATATTAACCCCTTGTCAGAACTGTTGTTTCATTTGGTTGTTTGCCTTTTTGTTTGGTTGGTGGTTTCTTTCGCTGTGCAGAGCTTTTTAGTTTGATATAATCTCATTTATTTATTTTTGCCTTTACTTTTCTTGCCTTTGGGGTTAAATTCATAAAATGTTCTTTAAGACTAAGGTTCATAAATTTAGTACCTGTGTTGTTGTTTTTTAATATGTGATTGATTGTTTCAGATCTCATATTTAGGGCTTTGGTCTATTTTGAGTTAATTTTTATATATGGGGACAAACTGTAATCTAGTTTCATTACTTTGCATATGGCTTTCTAATTTTCCCAGCACCATTATTGAAGAGACTTTCTTTTTTCCATTGTATGTTTTTGGCTCCTTTTTCAAAAATCATTTGTCCATCCACATGAGGGTTTATTTCTGAGCACTCATTTATGTTTCATTGATCTGTGTGTCTGTTTTTCTGCCAATACCATGGTGCTTTGATTATCGCTTCATAGTATAACTTGAAGTTAGGGAGTGTGATACCTCCAGCTTGGTTCTTTTTTTCTGAGGATTTCTTTGGCTATTTGGGGTCTTTTGTGGTTCCATACAAATCTGATGATTTTTTAATCTATTTCT
>NW_005871166.1:3547075-3553602 GCF_000147115.1 Myotis lucifugus
GGAGTCATATGTAAAACTTTAGACAATAAAAAATATAGTGATAAACCAAATTTCTCTGATATGTGCCTTTACCTATATACCAAATAAAATCTACCTGCATATGCATATAAAATGTATCAACAGTAAAATGCTGAAAGTTTACACATTTAGCTTTGGAAGTCACCTTTAGCAGCTCATCTGAATTCTGGTTATTCATCATATTTTTATTCACTCATGACGTCCTCTTTGACAAATATTGGAGGAGGAGGTGTTGTTGGAATAACGTGAAGAGTACTTACCTACTTCTCATGTACAGAATCACCATGTGCACTTTTGTTTGATTGATTGATTGTTTATGTTCTTACAAGAAAATTCTCCTTTATATTGAAGATAATTTGAAATTTTTAACATTTTCCATTATCTATACTTTTAATTAATTACAAAAATGATTTTTGATTTAGACATACACAATTGGGCCATGTTTTTTTCTGCCATAGATATTGGCTTTAATTTCTATTATCTGTGATAAGAACTGATTCCATTATTGATATCCCTACACTTGTCTCTATCTAAAAACCTGGAAAATAGTATGCTAAGTGACATAAGCCAATCTGAGAAAGACAAATATCATATGATCTCTCACTTATTTGTGGAATCTAATGAACAAAATAAACTGACCAACAAAATAAGACCCGAAGCATGGAGGCATGAAACAGACTGACATACCTCGATATGCGGTTGGGAGGATGAGAAGAGGTAAACCAAAAAACATATATACATAGCCCATGGGCACAGGCAATAGGGTAGTGAAGACCTGGGGGTGGGTAGGGGCTGGGAGGAAGGGGATATGGAGGAATGGGAGTTATCTGTAATACCATCAACAATAAAAAAATATTTAAAAAGAAAAAAAGCAAATAGCTTCTGATACAACTTTTTAAAGAACATAATAACTACCAAGATATATCTTTCTAGATGTCACGCAGTCTTTTTAACCATACCACAGAAATTTGAAATAATGGTTAAGAGAAGTATTTCTATTTATTTTTTTAAAAAAATATTTTCATTGATTTTAGAGAGGAAGGGAGAGGGAGAGAGATAGACACATCATGATGAGATCATTGTTTGCTGCTCTGCACGCCCCTTACTGGGATCGAGCCGCAACCCGGTATGAGCCCTTGATTGGAATTGAATCTGCAACCCAACAGTTGGCAGGCTGTTGCTCTATCCACTGAGCCAAACCTGCTAGGGTAAAGTATTTCCATTTACTAATATTATATGTGACCGAGTTCAGGCATCAACAAGCTTCAGTTCATGGCCCCCTGCCTTTCTTTGAATAGCCCACGAGCTAAGATTAATAGTTATGTTAATAACTACTGAAAAGGATAATGATATTTTGACATTAAAAATTATATGGAATTCAAATTCAGCTACCCATAAGTGCCCCAAATGTCCATGCAACTCTACCGGCAGTGTAATTTAATGGATATCTAATATTGCCTCTACCATAAGTATTTGTATGCAGTACCTTAGCTCTAATTTAAAAGAAATAGTCTTGACCCTTTTAAAGATGTTTTTATTCATGTGGTCATTTATTTAGGGGCAAAAGGAATAGAATCAGTTCTCAAAGAACCCTTGATCACAGCTAATAGTGTGAGAATGTACTCCTCTTCTGTCAGGCAGCTCTGCAGTAGGCATCATAGAAGATGCCAAAAATAGTTTTGTTAGCATATTGTTCCTCAAATGTTTATTCTGTATCGACTTTTCACATGCAATTTTGGCTATATATGTTTATCTTAATATGATTTACAATATTATAACATGATTGAGTTACAAAGGCTGGAAAAAAAGTTAGAGATCTGCCATCCATGAAAAAAGGTGAAAGATTGCTCAAGAATTGGGGAAATGATTAATTGATCAGCCTGTTTTAGAGTTCATACAAACAGCTTTATTACCCTCTACCTATTTTCTGCAATTTTGTATGTGACTATAATAACTACAGAGAGTGAAATAAGTTGCCTTTAGTGTTTCACACAAACGGAAGCTTTTTTGTACCGACTTCTTGCTTTGAGAATACTCACCCAATAAAACCTTTGTTTATTTTTTTTCATTTATTCTTGTCTATTCACATTCTAAAAGCATGTGATTATAATTAGCAGTGAATTATACAATTACTTTTAAATCTTTGCAAGTATTTCAAAGCATTTTATTATTTAAAATCCAAACTATTACAGCAGCAGTTCTCAACCTGTGGGTTGCGACCCCTTTGGCAGTCGAACGACCCTTTCACAGGGGTCGCCTAAGACCATCCTGCATATCAGATATTTACATTACGATTCATAACAGTAGCAACATTACAGTTATGAAGTAGCAACGAAAATAATTTTATGGTTGGGTCACAACATGAGGAACTGTATTTAAAGGGCCAGAAGGTTGAGAACCACTGTATTACAGAATCCTGAAACATGAATGTCTTTTCTCTACCTCGGTCTCTTTTTTTCCCCCAGGAGTAGCCACTTTGGTTCATATTCTTCCCAATATTTCATTTTTAAACATATATAAAAGTAGATATAACAGTGGTATTAGTTTATAATATACAGGGGTGGGCAAAAGAAGGTTTATAGATCATATGGAAAAATACATGCAGTTTATGTTTATTATAATAGCTTTATTAATTCAAAAGAATGTCACAATGGCACAGTAACATTTGTATTAGTTACAAATAAACAATACAATAATTAATAAAAATACAAGAATAAAATTTGAGTTTTACATTCTCACAACTGTAACCTACTTTTGCCCACCCCTGCTTTGTTCTAAATTTTGCTTTTTTCATGTGACAATATATCAAAATACATCTTTCCATGTCAAGTCGGTAGACATATACTAATCATTTCCCAGGTGCTGCATATTCTGTAGTGTGGACCTGCCATTTTATCTAGTCACTCCCATATTGAATGCCTTCAGGAATTTTTCCAGTTTTTCTTCTAATTTAAACTGTTGAGACACACACATATATGCAAGTGTAATTTAAGATAAGTCTCTGCAGTAAAAAAATAATTGGTTCAAAGCTTGTGCATCTGATAATTTGAAAGATCATATTATCCTCCACAGACTGTCCGAGGTTAAACTCAGATAATGAGTGTATGAGATTGTTCATTATCTTATACCCTTCCCAGCACTATATACCATCTGTCTTATCATTTCAACCTAATGTGAAAATCCTATTGCATTGTTTTTGTTAGATTATGCTATCTTTTTGAATGTTTATTGGCCACTTGTATTTCTGTTTTCATGGACTGCCTACCTATATACTTGTTTTATTCAACTGGGGAGTCTTAAGGATGTTTGCTTTTTAAAAATTGACTCATATGAACTTTTATATATTATTTGTCTCATTTGTTGAGCTGAAAATTTTCTCCATTTATCACGTATCTTGGAACATTGTGTAAGGTATAATTTTCCCCACCATATTATGATCAAATTTGTCAGTCATATAATTCTGTGTTTTCTTCTTAAAAAGGACACTCCCACCTAAAGACTCTAAAATAAGCCCTTTATTTTCATCTAGTCTTTTTATAATTTTGTAAAAAAAAAATAGCTCTTTAACCTATCTGGAATTTCAAATGTTGTCTCTCAAAGCTATTTTACATATTTTACATTTCATAAAAGTGAAAAATAATGTTTGGGTTTACAAACATATGTGATTGTATTGCATTTTGAAGTATCCTCAAACTATAGCTCCTTTAAGGACATTCTTCTTTCCAAATGCTTTACCAAAATCTATCCAAAAAAGAAAATGCTGAGAAAAAATACATCCTCCAATTTTGAAAGAAAAGGATGTGCATGTGAATTGCATTAAATGACACACTTTATGAACTGAATATGCCAAACCCACTTAAGTTTTCATAGCTTTTCCCATTTTTAAGAGCAAGTGATGATGTACATAAAATCTTGATGGCACCCGTGGTCTGAAATCTACTTCTCTCCAGTTAAAATGATACAATTTGTTTTAACTTAGAGAATTTTAAACAAACGATCAATTGTTTCATTTAGAAAAGGGTCTATCTCACAAAAATATGATATTTTTTTGTTTTATGGAGATATAATTGACATGCAGCACAGTGTAAGTTCAAGATGTATAGAATAATAAATAGTCTGACCTACATATATTGTGACATGGTTAAAACTGTAGGTTTAGTTAGCATCCATCATCTCATAGAGAGACAATAAAAAGAAATTTAAAAGAAAAAAGTTTTTTTGCAATGAAAATTCTTAAGATTTACTCTCCTAATTTCCATATCTAGGAAAGTAGCTTACTGAAGTATTGGACATTCACAGGGACCAAAAAGGCTATTAAACTTCAGCAAACCTATTTCTCAATTCATATATTTTAAAAGCGGAGTCTTATGCTATTTACTCGTGTAATATCTGCGTAAATACAGTCCACGAAGGCCCTCCGAGGGCTTTATGTAATGAAACATATAAAAGTTGGTTTTAGAAAGAGTGAACATGATTTGTATTTGCTGGTTAAAAATGTTGCCCTGTTGGTGCTGGCCAAGTAGCTCAGTTGGTTGGAGCATTGTCTCCATACACCAAGGTTATGGGTTCTATCCTTGATCAGGGCACATACAAGAAGCAACCAATGAATGCATGAATATATGAACCAACAAATGATGTCTCTCTCTCTCTAATCAATCAATTAAAATAAAATAATTTTGTGTCATTCCTCTATGTTAGAAGAATAATCTTAGAAACTCAACTAGTTTGAAACATTATCTTTAAAGTTTTCATCAGGATTATGGGAGGCAAGACAAGCAGTTATGGAACAGACTTCCAGATCAATTATATGGACATGGAAAATTAAGAATTGGAAGAGATCGTAGATATTTTCTAAAATATATTATATTTTAAGTTTCAACTTTTTATTTCATTTCGCTTTTCAGATAACTATCCATTCCAAGAAGGAAATTTATGTTAATAAAAAAATTTAAAATTAGAAAGAAACATATGAAATCCATGTCTTTGTATTCTAAATTATCTTAAAAATTTAATGAAACAGCTGGAATATTATCAGTCAAATTCATAGACCTCATGAGGATATCTGAATGACAGTACTAGTTTTTTCTCTTTCTTTTTAAAGCATGCTATTAAAAATGTAACTAGTGAAAACAATATTACATATTTTTTACATATGTAATTCCCCACTCCCAGATTTCCAATTGTGTATGTGAATAGCTTAGATTCTTTATTGGATAAACATATGCAAAACTTTTTCATTTGGATATATTTTTTTTTCTTTTTTACATTATGATTTTTACATACATGCTGCAATGCAACTGGGATGTTTTATTTTCATGTATCCTGAGATTCACAGGCAGCAACAGTTGTTTTGATCAAATTTGGGTCAATAAGTTTCATTCCATTAAATTTAACACATGAAAGGTGGAACTTTTTGCTCTTTCTCTTCAGAATTGGTAACTGTAAGGTATAGGGTTGATTGGCCCATGAGCATCTTTCTTATCGTGGGAAGAAACTGTGTATAACATGAAAGAATAAGGGCAATATAAAGAGACTAACAGTGACAAACAAAGCATGAAAATGTAGAGAAAGGAGTGAGAGTCTTGTGGTATACATTGGAGTCAAGCCAGTTCCATCCTTAAATTTTCCAGTTAGTGAGCAAATGAAGCCTATTATTTTCCTCAAAGTAGTTTGATTCCTATTTTTATCATTTGCAACTAAGAAATGCACTGTGACCCTAGTAAATATGCAGATGAATAAAACAAATATATTTATGGAATATATGTTTCCACATATTGCAAGATGTTAAGGCAAATGTATGAATGAGGGTGCAATGTTAACCCCTCCACATTGTACAACTCTCAATTTTTCTTCATGATAACCTGTTCTCATGAGGGATACATCTATAGGACTGAGTGAAAGTGTTAATATCAATCAACACTTCAATATTAGTAAAGTTTGATTTTTTTAAAAATTTTAATGGAAGTTTAGTGTTTTCCTTTTTGCACACAAATGGGTCATTTTGTGCTTCAGCCAGCTTTAAGAACCATCTATATCAGTGATGGCAAACCTTTTGAGCTCGGCATGTTAGCATTTTGAAAAACCCTAACTTAACTCTGGTGCCATGTCACATATAGAAATGTTTTGATATTTGCAACCATAGTAAAACAAAGATGTATATTTTTGATATTTATTTTATACTAGAGGACCGGTGCACAAAAATTTGTGCACTCAGGCGGGGGGGTCCCTCAGCCTGGCCTGTGCCCTCTCGCAATCTGGGACCCCTCAGGGGATGACCACTTGCTGGCTTAGGCCTGCTCCCCGGGGGATTGGGCCTAAGATGGCAATCAGACATCCCTCTGGCAGCCCGGCAGCCCTCGGGGGATGTCCACTTGCCAGCGGGAGCAGGCCTAAACTGCAGTCGGACATCCTTAGTGCTGCTGAGGAGGCAGGAGAGGCTCCCACCACCACCGCTGTACTGGCAGCCATCAGCCTGGCTTGTGGCTGAGCAGACTCCTCCATGTGGGAGT